>NW_026948534.1:0-163285 GCF_035770615.1 Melospiza melodia melodia
TTTCCAAACCTCATTAAGGGTCCCTAAGTGGAGTTTGGGACCCCTCCCCAAATTGGGTGTGGGACTCCTCCCCAAATGGGGCTTGGGACCCCTCCTCAAATGGGATTTGGGACCCTGAATGGGGTTTTGTGGACCCTCCCCAAATGGGATTTGGGACTCTAAATGGGGGCATGGAGACCCCCTCCCCAAATGGGGTTTGGGACCCTAAATCGGCTTTGGAACCCTAAATGGGGTTTGGGACCCCTCCCCAAATTGGCTTTGGGATCCTAAATGGGGTTTGGGACCCTAAATGGGGTCTGAGACCCCTCCCCAAATGGGGTTTGGGTCCCTAAAAGGGGTTTGGGACCCCTGCCCAAATGGGATTTGGGACCCTGAATGGGATTTGGGACCCCTCCCCAAATTGGCTTTGGGACCCTAAATGAGGGCATGGACACCCCTCCTCAAATGGGGTTTGGGACCCTGAATCGGGTTTGGAACCCTGAATGGGGTTTGGGACCCCTCCCCAAATTGGGTGTGGGACCCCTCCCCAAATTGGCTTTGGGACCCTAAATCGGGTTTGGAACCCTAAATGGGGTCTGAGACCCCTCCCCAAATGGGATTTGGCACCCCTTCCCAAATTGGCTTTGGAACCCTAAATGGGGTTGGGAGCCCTCCCCAAATGGGGTTTGGGACCCTAAATGGGGTTTGGGACCCCTCCCCAAATTTGCTTTGGGACCCTAAATGGAGTCTGGGACCCCTCCTCAAATGGGGTTTGGGTCGCTAAATGGGGGCCTGGAGACCCCTCCCCAAATCGGGTTTGGGACCCTAAATCGGGTCTGGGACCCCTCCCCAAATGGGATTTTGGAACCCTAAATGGGGGGCATGGAGACCCCTCCCCAAATGGGGTTTGGGACCCTAAATGGGGTCTGAGACCCCTCCCCAAATCTGGTTTGGGACCCTAAATGAGGGCATGGAGACCCCTCCTCAAATGGAGTTTGGGACCCTAAATGGGGGCATGGAGACCCCTCCCCAAATGGGATTTGGGACCCTGAATGGGGGCATGGAGACCCCTCCCCAAATGGGATTTGGGACCCTAAATGGGGGCATGGAGACCCCTCCCCAAATGGAGTTTGGGACCCTAAATGGGGGCATGGAGACCCCTCCCCAAATGGAGTTTGGGGACCCTGAATGGGGGCATGGAGACCCCTCCCCAAAGGGGTTTGGGACCCTAAATGGGGGCATGGAGACCCCTCCCCAAATGGGGTTTGGGACCCTAAATGGGGTCTGAGACCCCTCCCCAAATGGGATTTGGGACCCCTCCCCAAATCGGGTTTGGGACCCTAAATCGGGTCTGGGGACCCCTCCCCAAATGGGATTTGGGAACCAGAATGGGGTTTGTGACCCCAAATTGGGTCTGAGGACCCCTCCCCAAATGGGGTTTGGGTTCCAAACCTCATTTAGGGTCCCTAAATGGGGTTTGGGACCCCTCCCCAAATGGGGTTTGGGACCCCTGAATGGGGGGCATGGAGACCCCTCCCCAATGGGGTCTGACTCCCCCCCAGGTCCGGGTGTCCAGGTCCTACCAAAGCTCCAGAACATCACCTGGGCGTTCCAGGTGTCACCAGGTGTCCAGGCCCAGGTGTCACCAGGTGTCCAGGCCCAGGTGTCACCCAGGTGTCCAGGCCCAGGCAGGCCTGGGGTGTCCAGGTCCCACCAAAGGTCCAGGAGATGGCCCAGGTCCTTTCAGAGGTCACCCAGGTGTCCAGGTCCCACCAAAGGTCCAGGAGATGATCCAGGTCCTTTCAGAGGTCACCCAGGTGTCCAGGTCCCACCAAAGGCCCAGGAGATGATCCAGGTCCTTTCAGAGGTCACCCAGATGTCCAGGTGCCACCAAAGGTCCAGGAGATGATCCAGGTCCTTTCAGAGGTCACCCAGGTGTCCAGGTGCCACCAAAGCTCCAGAACATCACCTGGACATTTCAGGGCTCTCAGGATGGACCCAGATCCAGGTGGACCCCAATGTCCAGGTCCCACGAAAGGCCCAGGAGGTCACCCAGGACCTTTCAGAGGTCACCCAGGACATCCCAGGGGTCACCCAGGTGTCCAAGTCCCACCAGGGCTCCAGAACGTGACCCAGGTCCTTCCCTGATGTCCCTCACTGTCCCCTCTGTCCCCACTGTCCCCAGTGTCCCCCCAATGTCCCCAATGTCCCCTCAATGTCCCCCAATGTCCCCAGTGTCCCCCCAGTGCCACCCCAATTGTCCCCCAGTGTCCCCACTGTCCCCTCCCTGCCCCTCGGGCCATCCCAGCTCTCTCCTCTCTGTCGCCTCCTGTCCCTGCTGTCCCCCAATGTCCCTCAGTGTCCCCCGCTGTCCCCATGTCCCCCTCAGCATCCCCCAATGCCCCCAGTGCCATCCCAGTGTCCCCTCAGTGTCCCCAATGTCCCCCAGTGTCCCCAATGTCCCCAGTTGTCCCCCAACGTCCCCAGTGCCATCCCAATGTCCCCAATGTCCCCTCCCCGTCCCTCGGGCCATCCCCAGCTCTCTCCTCGCTGTCCCCAGTGTCCCCCAGTGTTCCCAGTGTCCCCAAGTGTCCCCAATGTCCCCAATGTCCTCAATGTCCCCAGTGTCCCCTCAGTGTGCCCCAATGTCCCCAAGTGTCCCCAGTGTCCTCACCTGGCGGATGGACTCCAAGTCTTCGTGTACCCAATGTCCCCAATGTCCCCCAGTGTCCCCCCAATGTCCCCCAGTGTCCCCCAATGTCCCCCAGTGTCCCCTCAATGTCCCCAATGTCCCCCAATGTCCCCCAGTGTCCCCAATGTCCCCCAATGTCCCCAATGTCCCCCAATGTCCCCCAGTGTCCCCAATGTCCCCCAGTGTCCCCTCAATGTCCCCTGCTGTCCCCCCTGTCCCCTGCTGCCCCCAGTGTCCCCTCAGCGCCATCCCGGTGTCCCCTCAGTGTCCCCCAGTGCCATCTCAATGTCCCCAATGTCCCCCAGTGTGCCCCAGTGTCCCCCAGTGCCATCTCAATGTCCCCATTGTCCCCTCCTTCCCTGCTGTCCCCTCTGTCCGCCGCTGTCCCTTGGTGTTCCCTGATGTCCCCACTGTCCCCAATGTCCCCCGGCTGTCCCTGATGTGCCCAACGTCCCCCAATGTCCCCAATCCCCCCAATGTCCCCCTGGCTGTCCCCCTCTGTCCCCTTTGTCCCCCTCTGTCCCGCTCTGTCCCCTCCTGTCCCCTCCTGTCCCCCGGCGTCCCTCCCCACCTCGCTGTCCCCTTTGTCCCTGCTGTCCCCCTTTGTCCCCTGCTGTCCCCTCCTGTCCCTGCTGTCCCCCCGCTGTCCCCCTCTGTCCCCCACTGTCCCCGGCGTCCCTGCCCCCCTCGCTGTCCCCTCTCTGTCCCCCACTGTTCCCCACTGTCCCCTCCTGTCCCTCTCTGTCCCCTCCTGTCCCTGCTGCCCCCCTCTGTCCCCTCCTGTCCCCCTTTGTCCCCTTTTGTCCCCCTCTGTCCCTGCTGTCCCCCCGCTGTCCCCCTCTGTCCCCTCCTGTCCCCCTTTGTCCCCTCTGTCCCTCTCTGTCCCCTCCTGTCCCTGCTGTCCCCCTCTGTCCCCCACTGTCCCCCTTTGTCCCCGCTGTCCCCTGGCGTCCCTCCCCCCCCTCGCTGTCCCCTCTGTCCCCCTTTTGTCCCCCTTTTGTCCCCCTCTGTCCCTGCTGTCCCCCTCTGTTCCCTCCTGTCCCCTCCTGTCCCCCTTTGTCCCCTCGCAGTCCCCTCCTGTCCCTCTCTGTCCCCTTTTGTCCCCCTCCTGTCCCCGCTGTCCCCTGGCGTCCCTCCCCACCTCGCTGTCCCCTTTGTCCCCTGCTGTCCCTCCTGTCCCCTCTGTCCCCCCTCTGTCCCCCCTTTGTCCCCGCGCTGTCCCCTCTCTGTCCCCTCCTGTCCCTGCTGTCCCCCTTTTGTCCCCTCTCTGTCCCCTCCTGTCCCTCTCTGTCCCCCTCTGTCCCCTCCTGTCCCTCCTGTCCCCCTCTGTCCCCTCCTGTCCCCTCTGTCCCCTCTGTCCCCGCGCTGTCGCAATCCCCGCTGGCCCCGCGCCCGCTCCTTCCCCGAAATGAGCAGCGCGAGCCGCGCCCCTCCCCCACCCCGACCGGTGCCACCCCCCCCACCCCCCCTTTGTCACCAGGGTCCCCAAGGTGCCACCCCCAGACCCACACAGGTGACCGCAGGTGACAGAAAGCGGCCAAAAGTGACCAAAAGTGACCAAAGGCGGCCAAAAGTGACCAAAAGTGACCAAAAGTGACCAAGAGTGACCAAAAGTGACCAAAGGTGACCAAAAGTGACCAAAAGCGGTCACAGGTGGCCGAGGGTGGCCGAAGGTGGCCGGAGCCCCCCCCCAGCCCCCCTTTGTCACCAGGGTCCCCAAGGTGCCACCCCCAGACCCACAGAGGTGACCAAAGGTGGCCAAAAGTGACCAAAGGTGGCCACAGTGGTTGGAGGTGGTGACCAAAAGCGGTCACCAAAAGCCGGGGGTGACCAAAAGCGACCAAAAGTGACCAAAAGTGACCAAAAGTGACCAAAGGTGGCCAAAAGTGACCAAAAGCGGCCAAAAGTGACCAAAAGTGACCAAAGGTGGCCAGGGGTGACCAAAAGTGACCAAAGGTGGTCACAGGTGGCCGAAGGCGGCCGGAGCCCCCCCCCAGCCCCCCTTTGTCACCAGGGTCCCCAAGGTGCCACGCCCAGACCCACAGAGGTGACCGCAGGTGACCAAAGGTGGCCAAAAGTGATCAAAAGTGACCAAAAGTGGCCAAAAGTGACCAAAAGTGGCCAAGAGTGACCAAAAGTGACCAAAGGTGCCCAGGGGTGACCAAAAGTGACCAAAAGTGGCCAAAAGTGACCAAAAGTGACCAAAAGCGACCAAAAGTGACCAAAAGTGGCCGCAGTGGTTGGAGGTGGCCGGGGGTGACCGAAAGTGGCCAAAAGTGATCAAAAGTGACCAAAAGTGACCAAAAGTGACCAAAGGTGGCCAAAAGTGACCAAAAGTGATCAAAGGTGGCCGCAGTGGTTGGAGGTGGCCGGGGGCGACCAAAAGTGACCAAAAGCGACCAAGAGTGATCAAAAGTCACCAAAAGCGACCAAAAGCGACCAAAAGCGACAAAAGTGACCAAAAGCGACAAAAAGTGACCAAAAGCGACCGAAAGTGACCAAAGGTGGCCGGAGCGCCCCTCCCCCACCCTGACCCCCACCTTGACCCCTGCCCCGGGTGGGGGCGGGGCTCGGGTTACCCATGAGCCCCCCGGGTGCCGCCCCCATAAAGGGACGGGGGACACCCCCCCCGTGTCACTGTCGCTGTCCCTGTCGCTGTCCCTGTCCCTGTTGTCGCCGCCGTTGTCGCCGCCGTTGTCGCCGTCGTTGTCGCCGCCGTTGTCGCCGCTGTTGTCACCATCGTTGTCGCTGTTGTCGCTGTCGCCGCCGTTGTCGCCGCTGTCGCCGCGGCCATGGGGGCTCCGGCGCTGCCGCCCCCTCCTCATCTTCATCCTCCTCATCCTCCTCCTCCTCACCGTCACCGTCGGCTCCTCCTGCTCCTGCTCGGATCCCTGGCGCTGCTCGGGACCCCCGCCCGCGCTCAGCTGTGAGACACTGGGGACCCCCGCCCCAAATCCACCCCAATGGGACCCCCAACCCACCCATGGGACCCCCACCCAAAATCAACCCAGCCATGGGACCCCCACCCAACCCAGCCATGGGACCCCCGCCCCAAATCCACCCCAATGGGACCCCCAACCCACCCATGATCAGCCCACCCATGGGACCCCCACCGTTAAACCCACCCCATGGGACCCCCCAAACCCCACCCATGGGACCCCCACCCAAACCCACCCCCAAGGGAATTTTGGGGCAGATTTTGGGGTTTCTGGGTTTCTGAGTTCCCAAGGTGTTTCTGGGGCAGATTTTGGGGTTTTTGGCACGGATTTTTGGGAGTTTTGGGGCAGATTTTGGGGTTTCTGGGTTTCTGAGTTCCCAAGGTGTTTCTGGGGCAGATTTTGGGGTTTCTGGGTCCCATGAGATTCCCAAGGTGTTTTTGGGACAGATTTTGGGCGTTTCTGTGTTTCTGAGGTTCCCAAGGTGATTCTGGGACATATTTTTGTGGTTTTTGGGGGCAGATTTTGGGATTTCTGGGTTTCTGAGTTTCCCAAGATGGTTTTAGGGACAGATTTTGGGTTTTTTGCATCAGATTTTGGGGTTTCTGAGTTACCCAAGCTGGTTTTGGGGCAGATTTTGGGGTTTTTGGGGTTTCTGAGCCTTGTGCCATCCCATTGCCATCCCCAGGGTGACCATGGTGACCCCAGTCATTGCTGTCCCCAGGGTGACCATGGTGGCCCCATCCCATATCTGTCCCCAGGGTGACCATGGTGACCCCACCATTCCCATCCCCAGGGTGACCATGGTGACCCCGGTCATTGGTGTCCCCAGGGTGACCATGGTGACCCCATCCCATATCTGTCCCCAGGGTGACCATGGTGGCCCCATCATTGCCATCCCCAGGGTGACCATGGTGGCCCCATCCCATATCTGTCCCCAAGGTGACCATGGTGGCCCCACCATTCCCATCCCCAGGGTGACCATGGTGGCCCCATCCCGTGTCTGTCCCCAGGGTGACCATGGTGACCCCATCCCATGTCTGTCCCCAGGGTGACCACGGTGACCCCACCATTCCCATCACCAGGGTGACCATGGTGACCCCATCCCATGTCTGTCCCCAGGGTGACCATGGTGACCCCATCCCGTGTCTGTCCCCAGGGTGACCATGGTGACCCCACCATGTCTGTCCCCAGGGTGACCATGGTGACCCCACCATGTCTGTCCGCAGGGTGACCATGGTGGCCCCGGCCGTGCTGCGGCTGGACACAGACGAGCTGGTGCTGCTGGAGGCGCCCGGGCTGAGCGCGGCCACCCAGGCCCTGCTGCTGGTGCACGACTTCCCCCAGAAGCGCCAGGTGCTGTTCCGGACCAACGTGGAGCTGAGCCCCGCGCAGGGCATGATGGCCACGGCCACCATCAAGGTACGGGGTCACCTCCCCTTCTGGTCAGTGTCACCTCCCCCTGGCCACGGCCACCATCAAGGTACGGGGTCACCTCCCCTTCTGGTCAGTGTCACCAACCCCCTCTGGCCACGGCCACCATCAAGGTACGGGGTCACCTCCCCTTCTGGTCAGTGTCACCTCCCCCTGGCCACGGCCACCATCAAGGTACGGGGTCACCTCCCCCTTCTGGTCAGTGTCACCACCCCACCCCGGTCAGTGTCACCAACCCTCTCTGGCCACGGCCACCATCAAGGTACCGGGTCACCTTGTCACCCTGGGCAGTGTCACCTCCCCTTCTGGTAACTGCCACCTCCCCCTGGTCACTGTCACCTCCTCCTTCTGGTCAGTGTCACCACTTCCTGGTCAGTGCCGCCACCCCCTTCTGGTCAGTGTCACCTCCCCCTGGTCAGTGTCACCATCCCCTTCTGGTAACTGCCACCTCCCCCTTCTGGTCAGTGTCACCTCCCCCGCTGGTCACTGACACCATCAAGGTATGGTGTCACCTCCCCCTTCCAGTCACTGCCACCACCCCCTTCTGGTCAGTGTCACCACGCCCTGGTCACTGTCACCACCCCCCTGGTCAGTGTCACCACCCCCTTCTGGTCAGTGTCACCACCCTCTGGTCAGTGTCGCCATCCTCTTCTGGTAACTGCCACCACCACCCTCTGGTCACTGTCACCTCCCCCTGGTCAGTGTCACCTCCCCCTTCTGGTCAGTGTCACCCCCCTGGTCACTGTCACCACCCTCTGGTCAGTGTCGCCATCCTCTTCTGGTCACTGTCACCACCCCCTTCTGGTCACTGTCACCTCCCCCTGGTCAGTGTCACCACCCCCTTCTGGTCAGTGTCACCTCCCCCTGGTCACTGTCACCATCAAGATATGGTGTCACCTTGTCATCCTGGTCAGTGTCACCTCCCTCTGGTCAGTGTCACCATCCCCTTCTGGTAACTGCCACCTCCCCCTTCTGGTCACTGTCACCTCCCCCGCTGGTCACTGACACCATCAAGGTATGGTGTCACCTCCCCCTTCCAGTCACTGCCACCACCCCCCTGGTCAGTGTCACCACGCCCTGGTCACTGTCACCACCCCCCTGGTCAGTGTCACCTCCCCCTTCTGGTCAGTGTCACCTCCCCCTGGTCAGTGTCACCATCCCCATCCAATCAGTGCCACCTCCCCCTGGGCAGTGTCACCTCCCCCTTGTCACTGTCACCAACCCCCTCTGGCCACGGCTGCCATCAAGGTATGGTGTCACCTTGTCACCCTGGTCAGTGTCACCGTCCCCTTCTGGTAACTGCCACCACCCCCCTCTGGTCACTGCCACCTCCCCCTTCTGGTCAATGTCATCATCTCCTGGCCACTGCCACCATCAAGGTGTGGGGTCACCTTCTTCTGGTCAGTGCCACCTCCCCCTGGTCAGTGTCACCATCCCCTTCTGGCAACTGCCACCACCCCCTGGCCACTGTCACCTCCTCCTTCTGGTCAGTGTCACCATCAAAGTACGGTGTCACCACCCCCTTCTGGTCACTGTCCCCTTCTGGTCACTCTCACCACCCCCTTCTGGTCAGTGTCACCTCCCCATTCTGGTCACTGTCACCGCCCCCTGGTCACTGTCACCACCCTCTGGTCAGTGTCACCTCCCCTTCTGGTCAGTGCCACCTCCCCACCCTGGTCACTGTCACCACCCCCTGGTCACTGTCAGCACCCCCTGGTCACTGTCATCTCCGCACCCTGGTCAGTGCCACCACCCCTTTGTGGTAACTGCCACCACCCCTGGTCAGTGTCACCTCCCCTTCTGGTCACTGTCACCACCCCCTGGTCACTGTCACCACCCCCTGGTCACTGTCATCTCCGCACCCTGATCAGTGCCACCACCCCTTTGTGGTAACTGCCACCACCCCTGGTCAGTGTCACCTCCCCCTGGTCACTGCCACCATCAAGGTACGGTGTCACCATCCCCTGGTCACTGTCACCTCCCCCTTCTGGTCAGTGTCACCATCCCCTTCTGGTAACTGCCACCTCCCCCTGGTCACTGTCACCTCCCCCCGGTCAGTGTCACCTCCCCCTGGTGACCATCACGGGTCACTGTCCCCACGGTCACTGTCCGGGACGGGAAACAGGAACTGACCCTGAGCGGGGCTGGGAATGGCCGGAGGGGGACAGCGGGTGGGGACAGCGGGTGGGGACAGCGGCGTGGGGACAGCGGGTGGGGACAGCGGGTGGGGACAGCGGCGTGGGGACAGCGGGTGGGGACAGCGGGTGGGGACAGCGGCGTGGGGACAGCGGTCACTCTGGGGACAGTGGGGTGGTCACTCTGGGGACAGCGGTCACTCTGGGGACAGTGGTCACTCCTGGGGACAGTGGTCAGTGCTGGGGACAGTGGTCACTCTGGGGACAGTGGTCATTCCTGGTGTCCATGGGAATGGTCACCTTCAGGTGTCCCCACAGATGTCCTCAATGTCCCCAACGTTCCCAATGTCCCCACTGTCCCCAGTGTCCCCAATGTCCCTGCCCCAATGTCCCCAATGTCCCCAATGTCCCCAATCCCCTCAATGTCTCCACTGTCCCCAATGTCCCCACTGTCCCCAGTGTCCCCAGTGTCCCCAATGTCCCCAGTGTCTCCTGTCCCCATGGATGTCCCTTGTCCCCAATGTCCCCAATGTCCCCAATCCCCCCAATGTCCCCAATGTCCCTCCATCCCCCCAATGTCCCCAATCCCCCGCTGTCCCCAGTATCCCCATAGATGTCCCCGCTGTCCCCAATGTCCCCAATGTCCCCACTGTCCCCTCGTCCCCAGTGTCCCCAATGTCCCCAATGTCTCCTGTCCCCATGGATGTCCCCTGTCCCCAATGTCCCCACTGTCCCCAATCCCCCCAATGTCCCCAATGTCCCCAATCCCCTCAATGTCCCCACTGTCCCCAATGTCCCCAATCCCCCCGCTGTCCCCAGTGTCCCCATGGATGTCCCCGTGTCCCCAGGTGCCAGCCAAGGCGCTGCCGCAGGTGCCAGGGAAGCAGTTTGTGGCGGTGACAGCGCGGGTGGCCGCGGTGACGCTGGAGAAGGTGCTGCTGGTGGCCCTGCAGAGCGGCCACATCTTCGTGCAGACCGACAAACCCATCTACACGCCGGGCAGCACCGGTGAGGGGACACTGGGGACACCTGGGGACACCTGGGGACACTGCAGGGACAGCTGGGGACATTGGAGGGGATGGGGACACCGAGGGCATGGGGACACTGTGGGGACATTGAGGGGATGGGGACACCTTGGGGGCTTGGAGACACCTCTGGGAGCAACAGTGAGTGACCCTGGGGACAGCTGGGGACACCTGGGGACACTGCAGGGACATTGGAGGGGAGGGGGCCAATACAGGGACAGCTGGGGACACCACAGGGACAGCTGGGGACACTGCAAAGACAGCTGGGGACACTGCAGGGACAGCTGGGGACATTGGAGGGGATGGGGACAGCAAAGGGATGGGGACACTGTGGGGACATCACAGGTGTGGGGACACCTCAGAGGGCTGAGGACACTGCCAGGGCCACTGATGGATGAGTGGGGACACCTGGGGACACTGCAGGGACAGCTGGGGACAGCTGGGGACATTGGAGGGGATGGGGACACCGAGGGCATGGGGACACTGTGGGGACATTGAGGGGATGGGGACACCTTGGGGGCTTGGAGACACCTCTGGGAGCAACAGTGAGTGACCCTGGGGACAGCTGGGGACACCTGGGGACACTGCAGGGACATTGGAGGGGAGGGGGCCAATACAGGGACAGCTGGGGACACCACAGGGACAGCTGGGGACACTGCAAAGACAGCTGGGGACACTGCAGGGACAGCTGGGGACATTGGAGGGGATGGGGACAGCAAAGGGATGGGGACACTGTGGGGACATCACAGGTGTGGGGACACCTCAGAGGGCTGAGGACACTGCCAGGGCCACTGATGGATGAGTGGGGACACCTGGGGACACTGCAGGGACAGCTGGGGACAGCTGGGGACACCCTGGGGACAGCTGGGGACATTGGAGGGGATGGGGACACTGTGGGGACATTGGAGGGGATGGGGACATCTTGGGGGCTTGGAGACACCTCTGGGAGCACCAGTGAGTGACCCTGGGGACAGCTGGGGACACCGCAGGGACACCCTGGGGACAGCTGGGGACACTCTCAGTTCCCTGTGTCCCATCCCAGTGCTGGCTGTCCCCTGTGTCCCCTCACCTTGTCCCTTGTGTCCCCTCACATTGCCCCCTCACCTTGTCCCCTGTGTCCCCACCCTGTCCTTGTCCCCCTTGTCCCCTGTGTCTCCTCCCAGTGCTGGCTGTCCCCACCTGTCCCCTGTGTCCCCTCGCCTTGTCCCCCGTGTCCCCTGTGTCCTCTCCCAGTGCTGGCTGTCCCCAAGTGTCCCCCTGTGTCCCCTCACCTTGTCCCCTGTGTCCTCTGTGTCCCCACCCTGTCCTTGTCCCCTCTCACCTTGTCCCCTCTCCGTCCCCTGTGTCCCCTCCCAGGGCTGGCCTGTCCCCAACTGTCCTGTCACCTTGTCCCCTCACCTTGTCCCCTGTGTCCTCTCACCCTGTCCCTTGTGTCCCCACCCCGTCCTTGTCCCCTCACGTTGTCCCCAAGTGTCCCCTCACATTGTCCCCTGTGCCCCCCTCAGTCCCTTGTCCCTCCTCACCTTGTCCCCAAGTGTCCCCTCACATTGTCCCCTCACCTTGTCCCCTGTGTCCTCTCACCCTGTCCCTTGTGTCCCCACCCCGTCCTTGTCCCCTCACCTTGTCCCCAGTGTCCCCTCACATTGTCCCCTCACCTTGTCCCCAAGTGTCCCCTCACATTGTCCCCTGTCCCCCCCTCAGTCCCTTGTCCCTCCTCACCTTGTCCCCAAGTGTCCCCTCACCTTGTCCCCTTTGTCCCCAAGTGTCCCCTCACCTTGTCCCCTGTGTCCCCTCACGTTGTCCCCTCACCTTGTCCCCAAGTGTCCCCTCACGTTGTCCCCTCACCTTGTCCCCAAGTGTCCCCTCACTGTCCCCCGTGTCCCCTGCAGTGCTCTGCCGCCTCTTCACCGTGAACCACCTCATGCAGCCGGTGGCCAAGACGGTCACCGTGGAGGTCAAGGTGAGCGCCCTGGGGTGACACGGGTGGGTGGCACAGGTGGGTGACACACACACAGGTGACACACACACAGGTGACACACAGAGGTGACACGGTGCCACCCGCGTGTCCCCTCAGACGCCCGACAACGTCATCATCAAACAAGTCCTGGTGTCATCTCCGACCAAGAACGGGATCCTGTCCTTCACCCACAACCTGCCCGAGGTCATCAGGTGGGTGGCGCCGTCCCCCGTGGTGGCCTGGGGACACCCCTGGGTTGTCACCTCCCTGTCACCTCTGTGTCACCTCCGTGTCACCTCCCCAGCTTGGGCACGTGGACGATTTTGGCCAAATTCGAGGATTCTCCGGATCAGGAATTCAGCACCAAATTTGAGGTCAAGGAGTACGGTGGGTGACAGTGGGGGTGGCCTTGGGGACATCGGGGTGGCCGTGTCACCGATGACGTCACCGATGACGTCACCGGTGTTGTCACCCCGCAGTGCTGCCCAGCTTCGAGGTGTCCCTGGTGCCTGAGAAGAAGTTCCTCTACATCGACAGCCAGGAGGACTTCAAGGTGTCCATCCACGCCAGGTGACACCAAAATGTCCCTTTCTGGGGACAGAAGCGTCCCCTCCGAGGCCACAGATGTGTGGGGGGACAGGGGGACAGGTGGGCTGGGGTGGTGGCACTGGGGGTGGCACAGGGGACAGGGTGGAGGGGACATGGGGTGGCATGGGGACATCGGTGGTGGTGGCAGATGACAGGGGTGACAGCATGGGGACATGGGGTGGCAGCATGGGGACACGGGGACAATGGTGGTGGTGGCAGCATGGGGACATGAGGACGGTGGTGGCAGGGACAGGAGTGGCAGGATGGGGACATGGGGACATTGGGGTGACATTGGTGGTGGCAGGGATGGGATGGCAGGGACAGGGTGGGGACATGGGGACATTGGTTGTGGCAGGGATGGGACGGCAGGGACAGGGTGGGGACATGGGTACAATGGTGGTGACAGGGACAGGGGTGGCAGGATGTGGGCACGGTGACAATGGTGGCATTGGTGGTGGCAGGGATGGGGACATGGGGAAAATGGGGACATTGATGGTGGCAGGGATGGGATGGCAGAGACAGGGTGGCAGCATGGGGACATGGGGACAGGCTGGCACAGTGACAGAGTGACAGGGTGACACAGTGACACAGTGACAGGGTGACAGGGTGACATGGTGACACGGTGACAGGGTGACACGGTGACATGGTGAGAAGTTGACAGTGTGACACAGTGACAGCGTGAAAGTGTGACACGGTGGCAGGTGACACAGTGACACGGTGACACGGTGACACAGTGACAGGGTGACACGGTGACAGGGTGACACAGTGACACAGTGACATGGTGACAGGGTGACACAGTGACAGGGTGACACAGTGACAGGGTGACAGGGTGACACGGTGGCACGGTGGCCGTCCCCAGGTACCTGTACGGCAGGAAGGTGGACGGGATGTGCAGGGGACACGGTGACACGGTGACACAGTGACAGGGTGGCACGGTGACAGGTGACACGGTGGCAGGTGACACAGTGACAGGGTGACACAGTGACACGGTGACATGGTGACACAGTGACACAGTGACATGGTGACACAGTGACACAGTGACAGGGTGACACAGTGACATGGTGACACAGTGACAGGGTGACACAGTGACAGGGTGACAGGGTGACAGGTGGCACGGTGACATGGTGACACAGTGACACGGTGACACAGTGACACAGTGACATATTGACACAGTGACAGGGTGACACAGTGACAGGGTGACAGGGTGACACGGTGGCACGGTGGCCGTCCCCAGGTACCTGTACGGCAGGAAGGTGGACGGGATGTGCAGGGGACACGGTGACACGGTGACACAGTGACAGGGTGGCACGGTGACAGGTGACACGGTGGCAGGTGACACAGTGACAGGGTGACACAGTGACACGGTGACATGGTGACACAGTGACACAGTGACATGGTGACACAGTGACACAGTGACATGGTGACACAGTGACATGGTGACACAGTGACAGGGTGACACAGTGACAGGGTGACAGGGTGACAGGTGGCACGGTGACATGGTGACACAGTGACACAGTGACATATTGACATGGTGACAGGGTGACACAGTGACAGGGTGACAGGGTGACACGGTGACACGGTGGCTGTCCCCAGGTACCTGTACGGCAGGAAGGTGGAGGGCATGGCCTTTGTGCTCTTTGGGGTGATGGTGGACGATGAGAGGAAGAGCATCCCCCAGTCCCTGCGGCGCGTCCCGGTGAGATGGCACTGTCATTGTCCCCAACACTGTCCCCAACCCTGGCACCATCCCTGTCCCGGTGAGATGGCACTGTCATTGTCCCCAACACTGTCCCCAACCCTGGCACCATCCCTGTCCCTGTCCCGGTGAGATGGCACTGTCATTGTCCCCAACACTGTCCCCAACCCTGGCACCATCCCTGTCCCTGTCCCGGTGAGATGGCACTGTCATTGTCCCCAACACTGTCCCCAACCCTGGCACCATCCCTGTCCCTGTCCCGGTGAGATGGCACTGTCATTGTCCCCAACACTGTCCCCAACCCTGGCACCATCCCTGTCCCGGTGAGATGGCACTGTCATTGTCCCCAACGCTGTCCCCAGCCCTGGCACCATCCCTGTCCCTGTCCCAGTGAGATGGCACTGCCACTGGCACTGTCACTGTCCCCAACCCTGGCACCATCCCTGTCCCGGTGAGATGGCACTGTCATTGTCCCCAACACTGTCCCCAACCCTGGCACCATCCCTGTCCCGGTGAGATGGCACTGTCATTGTCCCCAACACTGTCCCCAACCCTGGCACCATCCCTGTCCCGGTGAGATGGCACTGTCATTGTCCCCAACGCTGTCCCCAGCCCTGGCACCAGCCCTGTCCCTGTCCCGGTGAGATGGCACTGTCATTGTCCCCAACACTGTCCCCAACCCTGGCACCATCCCTGTCCCTGTCCCGGTGAGATGGCACTGTCATTGTCCCCAACGCTGTCCCCAGCCCTGGCACCATCCCTGTCCCTGTCCCGGTGAGATGGCACTGCCACTGGCACTGTCACTGTCCCCAACCCTGGCACTGTCCCCAACCCTGTCCCAGTGACCCTGGCGCTGTCACTGTCACTGTCCCCAACCCTGGCACTGTCCCCAGTGCTGTCCCCAACCCTGGGACTGCCACTGTCCTTGGCACTGTCCCTGTCCCTGTCCCCAGCCCTGTCGCGGTGAGCTGGCACTGTCACTGTCACTGTCACTGTCCCCAACCCTGGCAGTGTCACTGTCCCTGTCCCGGTGAGCCTGGCACTGTCCCTGTCCCGTCCCTGTCCCCAGCCCTGTCACAGTGAGCTGTCACTGTCACTGTTACTGTCACTGTCACTGTCACTGTCCCTGTCCCGTCCCTGTCCCCAGCCCTGTCCCCAACCCTGGCATTGTCCCTGTCCCCAACACTGTCCCGGTGAGCCTGGCACTGTCCCCAACACTGTCCCCAACCCTGGCATCATCCCTGTCCTTGTCCCTGTCACTGTCCCTGTCCCTGTCCCTGTCCTGGTGTGCCTGGCACTGTCCCTGTTCCCAATGCTGTCCCCAACCCTGTCCCCAACCCTGTCCCCAATGTGTCCCCAGGTGCAGGACGGTGACGCTGACGCCCTGCTGTCCCCAACCCTGTCCCCAACCCTGTCCCCAATGTGTCCCCAGGTGCAGGACGGTGACGCCGATGTCCTGCTGTCCCCAACGTGTCCCCACTGTCCCCAATGTGTCCCCAGGTGCAGGACGGTGACACCGATGTCCTGCTGTCCCCAACGTGTCCCCAATGTCCCCAATGTGTCCCCAGGTGCAGGACGGTGACGCCGATGTCCTGCTGTCCCCAACCCTGTCCCCAACCCTGTCCCCAGTGTGTCCCCAATGTGTCCCCAGGTGCAGGACGGTGACGCCGATGTCCTGCTGTCCCTAACCCTGTCCCCAATGTCCCCAATGTGTCCCCAGGTGCAGGACGGTGACACCGATGTCCTGCTGTCCCCAACGTGTCCCCAATGTCCCCAATGTGTCCGCAGGTGCAGGACGGTGACGCCGATGTCCTGCTGTCCCCAATGTCCCCAATGTCCCCAATGTGTCCCCAATGTGTCCCCAGGTGCAGGACGGTGACGCCGATGTCCTGCTGTCCCCAATGTGTCCCTAACCTTGTCCCTGTCCCCAATGTGTCCCCAATGTGTCCCCAGGTGCAGGACGGTGACGCCGATGTCCTGCTGTCCATGGCTCACCTGCGCGAGCGCTTCCCCAAGCCCCAGGAGCTGGTGGGACACTCGCTCTATGTCACTGTCACCGTCATCACCGAGTCAGGTCTGTCTGGGGACATTGGGGACATGGGGGACATGGGGGACACTGGGGACGTTGGGGACATGGGGGACATGGTGGGACACTCGCTCTATGTCACTGTCACCGTCATCACCGAGTCAGGTCTGTCTGGGGACATTGGGGACATGGGGGACATGGGGGACACTGGGGACGTTGGGGACATGGGGGACATGGTGGGACACTCGCTCTATGTCACTGTCACTGTCATCACCGAGTCAGGTCTGTCTGGGGACATTGGGGACACAGGGGGACACGGGGGACATGAGGGACACTGGGGACATGGAGGGACATGGTGGGACGCTCGCTCTATGTCACTGTCACTGTCATCACCGAGTCAGGTCTGTCTGGGGACATTGGGGACACAGGGGGACACGGGGGACATGGGGGACACTGGGGACATGGAGGGACATGGTGGGACACTCGCTCTATGTCACTGTCACCGTCATCACCGAGTCTGTGTGGGGACACTGGCGACATGGGGGGACATGGGGGACATCAGGACGACATGGGGGGACATGGTGGGACACTCGCTCTATGTCACTGTCACCGTCATCACCCAGTCAGGTCTGTGTGGGGACACTGGGGGACACTGGGGACATGGGGGGACATGTGGGGACATTGGGAACATGGGGGGACAGGGACATCAGGGGGACATGGAGGGACATGGGGGACAGCGACAGTGGGAGGACACAGGGGACATGGAGAGCAAGGGGACACGGGAGGACATGGGGGGACAGTGAGGGGACAGGGACAGCGAGGATGGGGGGACACCTGAGATGGGGACAGGGACCCAGGGGACACGGCCACCGCGGTGTCCCCACAGGCAGTGACATGGAGGGTGGCATGGGGACAATGAGGATGGGGGGACACCTGGGACAGGGACAGGTGACACGGCCACCACAGTGTCCCCACAGGCAGTGACATGGAGGGTGGCACAGGGACAGTGAGGATGGGAGGGACACCTGGGACAGGGACCTCAGGTGACACGGCCACCGTGGTGTCCCCACAGGCAGTGACATGGTGGGTGGCAGGGGGACAATGAGGATGGGGGGACACCTGAGGTGGGGACAGGGACAGGTGACACGGCCACCGTGGTGTCCCCACAGGCAGTGACATGGAGGGTGGCATGGGGACATAGAAGGGACAAGGATGGGGACAGGGACCCAGGTGACACGGCCACCATGGTGTCCCCACAGGCAGTGACATGGTGGACATCCAGGGTGGTGGCAGGGGGACATAGAGGGGACAGGAACCTCAGGTGACACGGCCACCGCAGTGTCCCCACAGGCAGTGACATGGAGGGTGGCAGGGGGACAATGAGGATGGGGGGACACCTGAGGTGGGGACAGGGACAGGTGACACGGCCACCGTGGTGTCCCCACAGGCAGTGACATGGAGGGTGGCATGGGGACATAGAAGGGACAAGGATGGGGACAGGGACCCAGGTGACACTGCCACCATGGTGTCCCCACAGGCAGTGACATGGTGGACATCCAGGGTGGTGGCAGGGGGACATAGAGGGGACAGGAAGGTGACACGGCCACCGCGGTGTCCCCACAGGCAGTGACATGGAGGGTGGCAGGGGGACAATGGGGATGGGGGGACACCTGGGACAGGGAGGTGACACGGCCACCGCGGTGTCCCCACAGGCAGTGACATGGAGGGTGGCAGGGGGACAATGGGGATGGGGGGGACACCTGGGACAGGGAGGTGACACGGCCACCGCGGTGTCCCCACAGGCAGTGACATGGTGGAGGCCCAGCTCGGTGACATCAGGATCGTCACGTCCCCCTACAGCATCCACTTCACCCGCACGCCCAAGTACTTCAAGCCGGGGATGCCCTTCGACCTCACGGTTGGTGACACCTTGGGGACAGCAGCGGTGGCCCGGGCTGGTGGCACGGGGACCCAGGGGGTGTCCTGGGGTGGGGACAGGGCACAGCTGGGGCTGGAGGAGGAGTCGGACCCTGGGTGGTGTCCCTGTGTCACCTGAGAGGGGCTGGGGACCGTGGGCTGTCCCCGCTGTGTCACTGGGGTGGCACTGCCTGGTGCCGGTGTCCCTTTGCAGTGCCACCACCCCTTCCTGGTGCCACCACCCCTTCCTGGTGCCACCACCCCTTCCTGGTGCCGGTGTCCCTTTGCAGTGCCACCACCCCTTCCTGGTGCCACCACCCCTTCCTGGTGCCACCATCCCTTCCTGGTGCCACCACCCCTTCCTGGTGCCGGTGTCCCTTTGCAGTGCCACCACCCCTTCCTGGTGCCACCACCCCTTCCTGGTGCCACCATCCCTTCCTGGTGCCACCACCCCTTCCCAGTATCAGTGTCCCCTCCCAGTGCCACCACCCCTTCCTGGTGCCACCATCCCTTCCTGGTGCCACCATCCCTTCCTGGTGCCACCACCCCTTCCTGGTGCCGGTGTCCCTTTGCAGTGCCACTGTCCCTTCCTGGTGCCACCACCCCTTCCCAGTATCAGTGTCCCCTCCCAGTGCCACCACCCCTTCCTGGTGCCACCACCCCTTCCTGGTGCCACCACCCCTTCCCAGTGTCCCTTCCTGGTGCCGGTGTCCCTTTGCAGTGCCACCACCCCTTCCTGGTGTCACCATCCCTTCCTGGTGCCACCACCCCTTCCCAATGTCCCTTCCCAGTGCCACCACCCTTTCCCGGTGCCACCACCCATTTCCAGTGTCCCTTACCAGTGCCACCACCCCTCCCCAGTGTCCCTAAACAGTGCCACCACCTATTCCCAGTGTCACCACCCCTTCTCCGTGTCCCTTCCCAGTGCCACCACCCACTCCCGGTGTCCCCTCCCAGTGCCACCACCCCTTCCTAGTATCAGTGTCCCCTCCCAGTGCCACCACCCATTCCCAGTGTCCCTTCCCAGTGCCACTACCCCTTACTGGTGTCACCACCCCTTTCCAGTGTCATTGTCCCCAGTGCCACCACCCCTTCCCAGTGCCACCACCCATTCCCAGTGTCCCCTCTCAGTGCCACCACCCCTTCCCAGTGTCATTGTCTCCAGTGCCACCACCCCTTTCTGGTGCCACCACCCCATTCCCAGTGTCCCCTCCCAGTGCCACCACCCCTTCCCAATGTCCCTTCCCAGTGCCACCACCCTTTCCCGGTGCCACCACCCATTTCCAGTGTCCCTTACCAGTGCCACCACCCCTTCCCAGTGTCCCTAAACAGTGCCACCACCTATTCCCAGTGTCACCACCCCTTCTCAGTGTCCCTTCCCTATGTCACCACCCCTTCCCAATATCAGTGTCCCCTTCCTGGTGCCACCACCTCTTCCCAGTGTCCCTTCCCGGTGCCACCACCCCTTCTCAGTGTCGCTTCCCAGTGCCACCACCTCTTCCCAGTGTCCCCTCCTGGTGCCACCACCCCTTCCTGGAGTCCCCTCCAGGTTTATGTCACCAATCCCTGGTGTCCCTTCCAGGTTTCTGTCACCACCCCTGGTGTCCCCTCCAGGTTTATGTCAATGTCAATGTCACCACCAATGGTCAATGTCACCACCAGTTTTATGTCACCACCCCTGATGTCCCCTGTCCCCCCCAGGTTTATGTCACCACCCCTGTGTCCCCTCAGGTTTATGTCCCCACCCCTGGTGTCCTCTGTCCCCTCCAGATTTATGTCCCCAACCTCCGGTGTCCCCTCCAGGTTTATGTCACCCTCAGTGTCCCCTCCAGGTTTATGTCACCACCCCTGGTGTCCCCTGTCCCTCCAGGTTTATGACACCATTCCCGGTGTCCTCTGTCACCTCCAGGTTTATGTCACCAACACCTGGGGTCCCCTTTAGGTTTACGTCACCCTCAGTGTCCCCTCCAGGTTTATGTCACCCTCAGTGTCCCCTCCAGATTTGTGTCAATGTCCCCTCCAGGTTTATGTCACCCTCAGTGTCCCCTCCAGGTTTATGTCACCCTCAGTGTCCCCTCCAGATTTGTGTCAATGTCACCTCCAGGTTTATGTCAATGTCACCTCCAGGTTTATGTCACTCTCAGTGTCCCCTCCAGGTTTGTGTCAATGTCCCCTCCAGGTTTATGTCACCCTCAGTGTCCCCTCCAGGTTTATGTCACCCTCAGTGTCCCCTCCAGATTTGTGTCAATGTCACCTCCAGGTTTATGTCAATGTCACCTCCAGGTTTATGTCACTCTCAGTGTCCCCTCCAGGTTTGTGTCAATGTCCCCTCCAGGTTTATGTCACCTTCAGTGTCCCCTCCAGGTTTGTGTCAATACCACCTCCAGGTTTATGTCACCCTCAGTGTCCCCTCCAGGTTTGTGTCAATGCCACCTCCAGGTTTATGTCACCCTCAGTGTCCCCTCCAGGTTTGTGTCAATGCCACCTCCAGGTTTATGTCACTCTCAGTGTCCCCTCCAGGTTTGTGTCAATGTCACCTCCAGGTTTATGTCACCATCCCTGGTATCCCCTCCAGGTTTGTGTCAATGTCACCTCCAGGTTTATGTCACCTGATGTCCCCCCAGGTTTATGTCACCCCCACTGTCCCCTCCAGGTTTATGTCACCATCCCTGGTGTCCCCTCCAGGTTTATGTCACCTGATGTCCCCCCAGGTTTATGTCACCAACCCCGATGGGTCCCCGGCGCCGCGTGTCACCGTGCAGGCCGATGGCTTCCAGGGCCAGGTGTCCACCCGGGGCGATGGCACGGCCAGGCTGGTCCTCAACATGCCGGCCACCAAGGACAGCGTCCCCATCACCGTGAGTGGGGACACCGCTGTCACCTCGCCGGGGTGGCACTGATGGGGAGGTGACCGAGGGTTGGGGTGGGTGAGGTGGCCGGAGTGACCAAGGTTGAGGTGGCTGAGGTCAAGACCGCCACGATGGCCGAGAACTTTGTGGTGGTCAAGACCACCATGGTGGCCAAGGCCTCTGTGGACCCTCTATGGTGGCCAAGCCCTCCATGATGGCCAAGACCTTTATGTGGCCAAGACTTCCATAGTGGCCAAGCCCTCCATGATGGTCAAGACCTTTGTGGTGGCCAAGACCTCTATGGAACCTTTATGGTGGCCAAGACCTTTGTGGTGGCCAAGCCCTCTATGGAACCTTTATGGTGGCCAAGGCCTTTGTGGTGGCCAAGCCCTCTATGGTGACCAAGCCCTCCATGCTGGCCAAGACCTATATGGAACCTTTATGGTGGCCAAGCTCTCCATGATGGCCAAGATCTCTATGGTGGCCAAGGTCTCTACGGTGGCCAAGACCTCTCTGGAACCCCTATGGTGGCCAAGCCCTCCATGATAGCCAAGACCACCGCAGTGGCTGAGACCTCCATGGTGGCCAAGATCTTCATGGTGGCCAAGTCCTCCATGATGGTTTCTCTATGGAACACCCATGGTGGCCAAGCCCTCCATGATAGCCAAGGCCTCTATGGTGGCCAAGACCTTTATGGTGGCCATGACCTCTATGGAACCTCAATGGTGGCCAAGCCCTCCATGATGGTTCTTCTATGGAACCTCTGTGGTGGCCAAGCCCTCCATGATAGCCAAGACCACCATGATGGCCAAGACTTCCATGATGGCCAAGCCCTGTATGGTGACCAAGTGCCACCATGATGGCCAAGACCTCTATGGAACCTCTGTGGTGGCCAAGCCCTCTATGGAACGCCTATGGTGGCCAAGCCCCCCATGATGGCCAAGAACTCTATGGTGGCCAAGACCTTTGTGGTGGCCAAGACCAAGGTCTATGGAACCTCTACGGACCAAGGTCTATGGAACCTCTACGGTAGCCAAGTCCTCCATGATGGCCAAGCCCTCTATGGTGGCCAAGAGGACCTCTATGGAACCCCTATGGTGGCCAAGTCCTCCATGATGGCCAAGACCTTCATGATGGCCCAGACCTTCATGGTGGCCAAGAACTTTATGGTGGCCAAGACTTCTATGGGACCTCTATGGTGGCCAAGGCCTCTATGGAGCCCCTCTGGTGGCCAAGCCCTCCATGATGGTTCCTCTGTGGAACCCCTATGGTGGCCAAGACCTTTATGCAACCTCTCTGGTGGCCAAGCCCTCCATGCTGACCGAGTGCCACCATGTCCCTCCCTGCTGACCGAGTGCCACCGTGTCCCTCCCCGTGACCGAGTGCCACCGTGTCCCTGTCCGTGACCGAGTGCCACCGTGTCCCTCCCTGCTGACCGAGTGCCACCGTGTCCCTGTCCGTGACCGAGTGCCACCGTGTCCCTGCCCGCTGACCGAGTGCCACCGTGTCCCCTGTGCTGACCGAGTGCCACCGTGTCCCTGCCCGTGACCGAGTGCCACCGTGTCCCTGTGCTGACCGAGTGGCACCGTGTCCCTGCCTGTGACCGAGTGCCACCGTGTCCCCTGTGCTGACCAAGTGCCACCGTGTCCCCTGTCCTGACCGAGTGCCACCGTGTCCCCTGTGCTGACCGAGTGCCACCGTGTCCCTGCATGCTGACCGAGTGCCACCGTGTCCCTGCCTGTGACCGAGTGCCACCATGTCCCTGCATGCTGACCGAGTGCCACCGTGTCCCTGCCTGTGACCGAGTGCCACCGTGTCCCTCCCACTGACCGAGTGCCACCGTGTCCCCATGCTGACCGAGTGCCACCGTGTCCCTCCCACTGACCGAGTGCCACCGTGTCCCTGCATGCTGACCGAGTGCCACCATGTCCCTGTGCTGACCGAGTGCCACCGTGTCCCTGTGCTGACCGAGTGCCACCGTGTCCCTGCCCGTGACCGAGTGCCACCGTGTCCCTGTGCTGACCGAGTGCCACCGTGTCCCTCCCTGCTGACCGAGTGCCACCGTGTCCCTGCCCGTGACCGAGTGCCACTGTGTCCCTCCCTGCTGACCGAGTGCCACCGTGTCCCCTGTGCTGACCGAGTGCCACCGTGTCCCTGTGCTGACCGAGTGCCACCGTGTCCCTGCCTGTGACCGAGTGCCACCGTGTCCCTGCCCGTGACCGAGTGCCACCGTGTCCCTCCCACTGACCGAGTGCCACCGTGTCCCCATGCTGACCGAGTGCCACCGTGTCCCTGCCCGTGACCGAGTGCCACCGTGTCCCTGTGCTGACCGAGTGCCACCATGTCCCTGCCCGTGACCGAGTGCCACCGTGTCCCTCTGTGCTGACCGAGTGCCACCGTGTCCCTGTGCTGACCGAGTGCCACCGTGTCCCTGCCCGCTGACCGAGTGCCACCATGTCCCTGTGCTGACCGAGTGCCACCGTGTCCCTGCCCGCTGACCGAGTGCCACCATGTCCCTGTCCTCACCGAGTGCCACCGTGTCCCTGTGCTGACCGAGTGCCACCGTGTCCCTGCCCGCTGACCGAGTGCCACCATGTCCCTGCCCACTGACCGAGTGCCACCGTGTCCCTGCCTGTGACCGAGTGCCACCGTGTCCCTGTGCTGACCGAGTGCCACCGTGTCCCTGCCCGTGACCGAGTGCCACCGTGTCTCATGTGCTGACCGAGTGCCACCGTGTCCCTGCCCGTGACCGAGTGCCACCGTGTCCCCTGCCCGTGACCGAGTGCCACCGTGTCCCCTGTCCTGACCGAGTGCCACCGTGTCCCCTGTCCTGACCGAGTGCCACCGTGTCCCTGTGCTGACCGAGTGCCACCGTGTCCCCTGTCCTGACCGAGTGCCACCGTGTGCCCGTGCCAGGTGCGGACGGCGCAGCCGGGGCTGCCCGCGGCGCGCCAGGCCTCGCGGCAGATGACGGCCCAGGCCTATCGCAGCCAGGCCGGCTCGGGCAACTTCCTGCACCTGGCCGTGGCCACCACCGAGCTCCAGCCCGGGGACAACCTGCCCGTCAACTTCCACCTCAAGACCAGCAACAACAACGTCCGCAACTCCGTCCCGTTCTTCACCTACCTGGTGGGTACCCGTGGTTCCTCGGTGGTGCCTCCACCTTGAGCACCTGGAGGTCCTTGAGGGACCTGGGAGGTTCTTGAGGGGTTTGGGACCTCCTTGAGGGGTTTGGAAGGTTCCTGAAGGAACTGAGAGATCCTTGAGGGGTCTGGGAGGTTCTTGAGGGATCTGGGAGGTTCTTGAGGAGCTTGGGTGGCCCTTGATGGACCTGGGAGGTCCTTGAGAGGTTTGGGAAGTTCTTGAGGGACCTGGGAGGTACTTGAGGAGCTTGGGTGGCCCTTGATGGACCTGGGAGGTCCTTGAGGGGTCTGGGAGGTTCTTGAGGGGTTTGAGATGTCCTTGAGGGGTTTGGGACCTCCTTGAGGGGTTTGGAAGGTTGCTGAAGGAACTGAGATGTCCTTGAGGGTTCTGGGAGGTTCTTGAGGGATCTGGGAGGTCCTTGAGGGGTTTGGGACCTCTTTGAGGCGTTTGGAAGGTTCCTGAAGGAACTGAGAGGTCCTTGAGGGGTCTGGGAGGTTCTTGAGGGATCTGGGAGGTCCTTGAGGGGTTTGGGACCTCCTTGAGGGGTTTGGAAGGTTCCTGAAGGAACTGAGAGGTCCTTGAGGGGTCTGGGAGGTTCTTGAGGGATCTGGGAGGTCCTTGAGGGGTTTGGGAGATCTTTGAGGGATCAGAGAGGTCCTTGAGGGACTTGGGTGGCCTTGAGCGACCTGGAGGACATTTGAATGAGCTTGGGGTGACCTGGGAGATCCTTGAGGGGTTTGGGAAGTTCTTGAGGGACCTGGGAGGTTCTTGAGGAGCTTGGGTGGCCCTTGAGGGACCTGGGAGGTCCTTGAGAGGACTGAGAGGTTCTTGAGGGGTCTGGGAGGTTCTTGAGTGAACTGAGAGATCCTTGAGGGGTTCGGGAGGTCCTTGAGGTGTTTGGGAGGTCCTTGAGGGGTCTGGAAGGTTCTTGAGGGTTTTGGGAAGTTCTTGAGGGGCTTGGGTGGCCTTGACGTCCTTGAGGTGGCCCTTGAGGGGTCCTGGAGGCCTTGGAGGTGTTCGGAAGGTTCTTGAAGGAGCTGAGAGGTCCTTGAGGGATCTGGGAGGTTCTTGAGGGACCTGGAAGGTCCTTGAGGGACCTGGGAGGTCCTTGAGAGGACTGAGAGGTTTTTGAGGGGTTTGGAAGGTTCTTGAGGAAACTGAGAGGTCTTTGAGGTCCTTGAGAGGTCCTTAAGGAGTTTGGGAGGTCCTTGAGGAGTTTGGAAGGTTCTTGAGGGAACTGAGAGATCCTTGAGGGTTTTGGGAGGTCCTTGAAGGATTTGGAAGGTTCTTGAGGGAACTGAGAGGTCCTTGGTGGGTCCGGGAGGTCCCTGAGGAGTTCGGAAGGTTCCTGAGGGGTTTGGGAGGTCCCTGAGGAGTTTGGAAGGTCCTTGAGGGGTTTGGGACCTCCTTGAGGGGTTTGGGAGGTTCTTGAGGGAACCGAGAGATCCTTGAGGGTTTTGGGAGGTCCTTGAGGAGTTTGGAAGGTTCTTGAGGAGTTTGGGAGGTCCTTGAGGGAACCGAGAGGTCCTTGAGGGTTTTGGGAGGTCCTTGAGGAGTTTGGGAGGTTCTTGAGGGGTTTGGGAGGTCCTTGAGGAGTTTGGGAGGTCCTTGAGAGATCCTTGAGGGTTTTGGGAGGTCCTTGAGAGGACGCCGGTGGACATCCAGGTGCTCACCAGGCTTTGGCTCCCGGCAGATCATGACCAAGGGCCGCATCCTGCGCGCCGGCCGGCAGCGGCACGAGCCCGGCCAGAGCTTGGTGACCATGACCCTGCCGGTGACGCCCGAGCTCATCCCGTCCTTCCGCGTGGTGGCCTTCTACTCCGTCCTGCCCGGCGAGATCGTGGCCGACTCCGTCTGGGTGGACGTCAAGGACACCTGCATGGGCTCCGTGAGTCACCTCCTGGTGGCCCCGGGGTGGTCAAACCGGGGGGTGGTTTGGAGATGTTGGATGGGTTTTGGTGGTGGTTGGAGCGGTCCTTGATGTCCTTGAGAGGTTTGGGAGGTTCCTGAGGGGTTTGGGAGGTTCTTGAGGGGTTTGGGAGGTTCTTGAGGGGTTTGGAAGGTTCCTGAGGGAACCGAGAGGTCCTTGATGGGTCCGGGAGGTCCCTGAGGAGTTTGGAAGGTTCTTGAGTGGTTTGGGAGGTCCTTGAGGAATTTGGAAGGTTCTTGAGGGAACTGAGAGGTCCTTGAGGGTTTTGGGAGGTTCTTGAGGAGTTTGGAAGGTCCTTGAGGGAACCGAGAGGTCCTTGATGGGTCCGGGAGGTCCCTGAGGAGTTTGGAAGGTTCCTGAGGGGTTTGGGAGGTCCTTGAGGGGTTTGGGAGGTTCCTGAGGGACCCGAGTGGTCCCTGGTGGGGATTTGGTGTCACTTGTGCGGTTTTGGACGCTCCATGAGGAGCTTGGACATCTCCTGGGTGACCCTGGTGGCCCTGGTGACCCGGCCACGAAGCCCACGGCCACCAACTTCTCCTGGAGCTCCAAACTTGGTGTCTCCCGTGGTGGGGGTGGGACAGAAGCGTCCTTTGGGGACACCTTGGGGACGTCACGTGCCGTGTCCACG
Source organism: Melospiza melodia melodia (assembly GCF_035770615.1). NCBI lineage: Eukaryota > Metazoa > Chordata > Aves > Passeriformes > Passerellidae > Melospiza > Melospiza melodia. The sequence continues at coordinate 26,937 of NW_026948534.1, forward strand.
GCAGCTGGTGGTGAAGGCGGCCTCAGAAGGTGACAACCGAGTCCAGGAGCCGGGGGCGCGGATCGAGCTGCGCATCGAGGGCGACCACAAGGCCCACGTGGGGCTGGTGGCCGTGGACAAGGGCGTCTATGTGCTCAACAAGAACAAGATCACCCAGAGCAAGGTGGGTGGCCCTGGCCTCCATGTCCCCAAGGGGTGGTGGCCACCGTGGTTGTCCTTGTCTCCATCATCCCCTGGTGGTGGTGGCCATCATGGTTGTCCCTGATGTCCCCTTATGGTGGTGGCCACCATGGTTGTCCTTGATGTCCCCTGGTGGTGGCCATCATGGTTGTTCCTGATGTCCCCTGGTGGTGGCCACCATGGTTGTCCATGTCTCCATGATCCCCTGGTGGTGGCCATCATGGTTGTCCATGTCTCCATGATCCCCTGGTGGTGGCCACCATGGTTGTCCCTGTCCCCACTGTCCCTGGTGGTGGCCGTGGACAAGGGCGTCTACGTGCTCAACAAGAACAAGATCAGCCAGAGCAAGGTGGGTGGCCCTGGCCTCCATGTCCCCATGTGGTGGCCACCGTGGCTGTCCTTGATGTCCCCACGTGGTGGCCACCATGGCTGTCACTGTCTCCATCGTCCCCTGGTGGTGGTGGCCATCATGGTTGTCCATGTCTCCATGATCCCCTGGTGGTGGCCACCGTGGTTTCCTTGGGCCTGCTGTCCCCTGGTGGTGGCCATCACGGTTGTCCCTGATGTCCTCTGGTGGTGGTGGCCATCATGGTTGTTCTTGCTGTCCCTGATGTCTCCTGGTGGTGGACACCATGGTTGTCCCCATCCCCATCATCTCCTGGTGGTGGCCATCACGGTTGTCCCTGATGTGCCCTGGTGGTGGTGGCCATCGTGGTTGTCCATGTCTCCATGATCCCCTGGTGGTGGCCACCATGGTTGTCCCCATTGTCCCCTGGTGGTGGCCACCGTGGTTTCCTTGGGCCTGCTGTCCCATGGTGGTGGCCACCATGGTTGTCCCCATTGTCCCCATTGTCCCCGGGTGGTGGTGGCCACCATGGTTGTCCCCATTGTCCCCATTGTCCCCGGCTGGTGGTGGCCTTCGCAGCTGTCCTGTCATCTCTGGGTGGTGGCAGTGGTCGTGGCCGTCACAGCTGTCCCCATTGTCCTGGGATGGTGGCCGTGGCCATCTCAGCTGTGGTGTCACCCCTTGGCGGTGTCACAGCCACGGTGTCACCTCTGGATGGTGGTGGCCATCACGGCTGTCCCCTGTGGTGGCAGTGTCACGGTGTCACGGTGTCACAGTGTCACGGTGTCACGGTGTCACAGTGTCCCTGTGGTGGCAGTGTCACAGTGTCACGGTGTCACGGTGTCACGGTGTCACAGTGTCACAGTGTCACGGTGTCACAGTGTCAGTGTCACAGTGTCACGCTGTCCCTGTGGTGGCAGTGTCACGGTGTCACAGTGTCACAGTGTCACAGTGTCACAGTGTCACGGTGTCACAGTGTCACAGTGTCACAGTGTCACGCTGTCCCCGTGGTGGCAGGTGTGGGACACGGTGGAGCGCGGTGACATCAGCTGTGGTGGCAGTGTCACAGTGTCAGTGTCACAGTGTCAGTGTCACAGTGTCACAGTGTCACGGTGTCCCCGTGGTGGCAGGTGTGGGACACGGTGGAGCGCGGTGACATCGGCTGTGGTGGCAGTGTCACAGTGTCACGGTGTCACAGTGTCACGGTGTCCCCGTGGTGGCAGGTGTGGGACACGGTGGAGCGCGGTGACATCGGCTGTGGTGGCAGTGTCACAGTGTCACAGTGTCACAGTGTCACGGTGTCCCCGTGGTGGCAGGTGTGGGACACGGTGGAGCGCGGTGACATCGGCTGTGGTGGCAGTGTCACAGTGTCACGGTGTCACAGTGTCACGGTGTCCCCGTGGTGGCAGGTGTGGGACACGGTGGAGCGCGGTGACATCGGCTGTGGTGGCAGTGTCACAGTGTCAGTGTCACAGTGTCAGTGTCACAGTGTCACAGTGTCACGGTGTCACGGTGTCCCCGTGGTGGCAGGTGTGGGACACGGTGGAGCGCGGTGACATCGGCTGCACGGCCGGCAGCGGCCGGGACAACGTCGGCGTCTTCGCGGACGCCGGCCTGAGCCTGGCCACCAGCGTCCAGGTGACCACGCCCCAGCGCTCAGGTGGGGACAGCGGCGGCGGCACCGCGGGGACAGCGGGTGGCACCGCGGGGAGGTGGCATCTGAAAGGGGTGGCACCTCGGGGATGGTGGAGGTGGCATCTGACATGGGTGGCACCGCGGGGACAACGGGTGGGACCTCAAGGAGGTGGCATCTGACAGAGGTGGCACCTTGGGGATGGAGGAGGTGACATCTCAGGGATGGGGGAGGTGGCACCTCAGGGACAGGGGGTGGCACCTCAAGGAGGTGGCATCTGACAGGGGTGGCACCTCGGGGACAGGGGGTGGGACCACGGGGAGGTGGCATCTGACATGGGTGGCACCTCGGGGACAAGGGGTGGGACCTTGGGGAGGTGGCATCTGAAAGAGGTGGCACCTTGGGGACAGGGGGTGGCACCTCGGGGAGGTGGCATCTGAAAGAGGTGGCACCTCGGGGACAAGGGGTGGGACCTTGGGGAGGTGGCATCTGACATGGGTGGCACCTTGGGGACAGGGGGTGGCACCTCGGGGATGGTGGAGGTGGCATCTGACATGGGTGGCACCTCGGGGACAAGGGGTGGGACCTTGGGGAGGTGGCATCTGAAAGGGGTGGCACCTTGGGGATGGAGGAGGTGGCACCTCGGGGACAGGGGGTGGCACCTCGGGGAGGTGGCATCTGAAAGGGGTGACACCTCAGGGATGGGGGAGGTGGCACTTCAAGGATGTGGCACCTCAGGGACCAGGGAGGTGACACCGTGGGGATGGAGCCGGTGACACCTCAGGGAGGTGGCATCTGACAGAGGTGGCACCTTGGGGATGGAGCAGGGGATGGGGATGGTGGTGGAGATGGCACCTTGGGGATGGGAGAGGTGACACCTCGGGGATGGGAGAGGTGACATCTCAGGAATGGAGCAGGTGACACCTTGGGGATGGGGATGGTGACACCTTGAGGATGGGAGAGGTGACATCTCAGGGATGGTGGAGGTGGCACCTTGGGGATGGGGATGGTGACACCTTGGGGATGGTGGAGGTGACACCTCGGGGATGGGGATGGTGACATCTCAGGGATGGTGACACCTCAGGGATGGGGATGGTGACATCTCAGGGATGGGAGAGGTGACATCTCAGGGATGGGAGAGGTGACACCTCAGGGATGGCGGAGGTGACACCTCAGGGATGGGGATGGTGACATCTCAGGGATGGTGGAGGTGACACCTCGGGGATGGGAGAGGTGACACCTCAGGGATGGGAGAGGTGACATCTCAGGGATGGGGATGGTGACACCTTGGGGATGGTGGAGGTGACATCTCAGGGATGGGGATGGTGACACCTCAGGGATGGGGATGGTGACACCTCAGGGATGGGGATGGTGACATCTCAGGGATGGAGGACGTGACCCTGAACTTGGGGCTGTGACACCTGGGACACCTTGGGGTCCTGACCGGTGTCCCCTCTGTCCCCAGAGCTCCGGTGTCCCCAGCCGGCCAAACGCAAGCGGCGCTCGCTGGCACTCGCCGAGTACAAGGGCACCAAGGGTAGGTGGCACTGTCCCCAAGGTCACCGGGGTGTCCCTTGTCCCCAGTGTCCCCAAGGTCACCAGGGTGTCCCCAAGGTCACTGGAGTGTCCCCAAGGTCACCGGGGTGTCCCTTGTCCCCAGTGTCCCCAAGGTCACCAGGGTGTCCCCAATGTCACCAGGGTGTCCCCAAGGTCACCGGAGTGTCCCCAAGGTCACCAGGGTGTCCCCTCTATCCCCAAGGTCACCAGAGTGTCCCTTGTCCCCAGTGTCCCCAAGGTCACCAGGGTGTCCCCTCTGTCCCCAAGGTCACCAGAGTGTCCCTTGTCCCCAAGGTCACCAGAACGTTCCTTGTCCCCAAGGTCACCAGGGTGTCCCCAAGGTCACCAGGATGTCCCTTGTCCCCAAGGTCACCAGGGTGTCCCCGGGGGTCACCTGAGTGTCCCTTGTCCCCAAGGTCACCCGGATGTCCCCTCAGTCCCCAAGGTCACTGGGGTGTCCCTTGTCCCCAGGGTCACCAGGGTATCCCCAAGGTCACCAGAGTGTCCCTTGTCCCCAAGGTCACCAGGGTGTCCTCTGTCCCTGAGGCTGTCAAAGTGTCCCAGACCTTGAGGGACACCAGTGCCCCATGTCCCTGAGGGCCACCAGAGTGTCCCATGTCCTAAAGGGCCACCACCTATGGTTTCCCATGTCCCAAAGGCCACCAGTCTCCCATGTCCCGAAGATCTCCAGAGTGTCCCATGTCCCCGAGGGCCACCAGAGTGTCCCATGTTCTAAAGAGCCACCAGAATGTCCCACACCCCTGAGGGCCACCACAGTGTCCCATGTCCCAAAGGCCACCAGTGTCCCATGTCCCAAAGAGCCACCAGAGTGTCCCACAGCCCAGAGGTCTCCATGTCCTAAAGAGCCACCAGGGTGTCCCACACCCCTGAAGGCCACCAGCGTCCCATGTCCCTGAGGGCCACCAGAACGTTCCACAACCCCAAGGTCTCCATGTCCTAAAGGGCCATCAGAGTGTCCCATGTCCCAAAGATCTCCAGAGTGTCCCATGTCCCCAAGGCCACCAAAGTGTCCCATGTCCCTAAGTCCACCAGAATGTCCCACACCCCTGAGAGCCACCAGTGTCCCATGTCCCCGAGGGCCACCAGAATGTCCCACACCCCTGAAGTCCCCATGTCCCTCAGAGCCACCAGAGTGTCCTATGTCCTAAAGAACCACCAGAATGTCCCACACCCTGAAGTCCCCACATCCCTGAGGGCCACCAGAATGTCCCAAACCCTGGAGGTCCCCGTGTCCCTGAGGGCCACCAGAATGTTCCACACCCCAAGGTCTCCATGTCCTAAAGAGCCACCAGAATGTCCCATGTCCTAAGGATCTCCAGAGTTTCCCATGTCCTTGAGGGCCACCAGAGTGTCCCATGTCCCAAAGGCCACCAGAATGTCCCACACCCCTGAGGGCCACCAGTGTCCCATGTTCTTGAGGGCCACCAGTGTCCCATGTCCCTGAAGGCCACCAGAATGTCCCACAAGCCCAAGGTCTCCATGTCCTTAAGGGCCACCAGAATGTCCCACACCCCTGAGGGCCACCACAGTTTCCTGTGTCCCTGAGGGCCTCCAGAGTGTCCCACATTCAAGGACCCCATGTCCTAAAGAGCCACCAGAATGTCCCATGTCCCAAAGATCTCCAGAGTCTCCCATGTCCCTGAGGGCCACCAGAATGTCCCACACCCCTGAGGTCCCCATGTCCCTGAGGGCCACCAGGACATGTCCCATCCGTGTCCTGGTGTCCACCAGCGGCCGAGTTCTCGGACAAGCTGGAGAGGAGGTGCTGCGAGGACGGCATGAAGGACAACCCGATGGGAGCAGATGCCACCAGAGTGTCCCATGTCCCTGAGGGCCACCAGAATGTCCCACACCCTGAGGTCCCCACATCCCTGAGGGCCACCAGAATGTCCCACACCCCTGAAGGCCACAAGTGTCCCATGTCCCTGAAGGCCACCAGAACGTCCCACAAGCCCAAGGTCTCCATGTCCTTAAGGGCCACCAGAATGTCCCACACCCCTGAGGGCCGCCACAGTTTCCCATCTCCCAAAGGCCACCAGAATGTCCCACAGCCCTGAGATCCCGATGTCCTAAAGAGCCACCAGAAGGTCCCACGTCCCAAAGATCTCCAGAGTCTCCCATGTCCCTGAGGGCCACCAGGACATGTCCCATCCCTGTCCTGGTGTCCACCAGCGGCCGAGTACTCGGACAAGCTGCAGAGGAGGTGCTGCGAGGACGGCATGAAGGACAACCCGATGGGACCAGATGCCACCAGGGTGTCCCATGTCCCTCAGAGTCACCAGAGTGTCCCATGTCCCTCAGAGCCACCAGAATGTCCCATATCCCAAAGATCTCCAGAATCTCCCATGTCCCTGAGGGCCACCAGAATGTCCCACACCCCTGAGGGCCACCACAGTTTCCTGTGTCCCTGAGGGCCACCAGAGTGTCCCACATTCAAGGACACCATGTCCTAAAGAGCCACCAGAATGTCCCATGTCCCAAAGATCTCCAGAGTCTCCCATGTCCCTGAAGGCCACCAGAACATCCCACAAGCCCAAGGTCTCCATGTCCTAAAGAGCCACCAGAATGTCCCACAACCCTGAGGGCCGCCACAGTTTCCCATCTCCCAAAGGCCACCAGAATGTCCCACACCCCTGAGGTCCCCATGTCTTAAAGAACCACCAGAGTGTCCCATGTCCTAAAGAACCACCAGAGTGTCCCACACCCCTGAGGGCCACCAGAGTGTCCCACACCCCTGAGGTCCCCATGTCCCTGAGGGCCACCAGGACATGTCCCATCCCTGTCCTGGTGTCCACCAGCGGCCGAGTACTCGGACAAGCTGGAGAGGAGGTGCTGCGAGGACGGCATGAAGGACAACCCGATGGGACACGGCTGCGAGCAGAGGAGCGAGTACATCCTGGAGGGGACCTCCTGCGTCCGCGCCTTCCTCGACTGCTGCAGATACATCCAGGCCAGGAGGGAGCAGCAGAACCTCTCGCCCAGCACCGGCCTGGCCAGAAGCAAGTGTTGGGTCACGGAGGGTGGGAGAAGGTCGGGGAGGGTGGAGGAACCTCGTTGGTGGAGGGTCTCAAGTGGGTTTTGGGGGTTTCTTGGTGGGTCTCAGGTGAAGGTGAGCTTGGGAATAGTTTGGGTGGAGGTTGGGTGTTCTTTGGTGAAGGTCAGGTGGACCTTGGGTGTTCCTTGCGTGTTCCTTGGATGTTCCTTGGTGTTCCTTGGATGTTCCTTGGGTGTTCTTTGGGTGTTCCTTGGATGTTCCTTGGGTGTTCTTTGGGTGTTCTTTGGGTGTTTCTTGGATGTTCTTTAGTGAAGGTCAGGAGAACCTTGGGTGTTCCTTGGGTGTTCCTTGGTTGTTCCTTGGTTGTTCCTTGGTTGTTCCTTGGGTGTTCCTTGGGTGTTCTTTGGATGAAGGTCAGGTGAACCTTGGGTGCTTCGTGGATGTTCCTTGGGTGTTCCTTAGATGTTCTTTAGTGAAGGTCAGGAGAACCTCGGGTGTTCCTTGGGTGTTCCTTGGATGTTCTGTTGGTGTTCCTTGGGTGTTCTTTGGATGTTCTTTGGGTGTTTCTTGGATGTTCTTTAGTGAAGGTCAGGAGAACCTCGGGTGTTCCTTGGGTGTTCCTTGGGTGTTCCTTGGGTGTTCCTTGCATGTTCTTTGGATGTCCCTTAGATGTTCTTTGGATGTTCTTTTGATGTTCCTTGGGTTTTCCTTGGATGTTCCTTGGGTGTTCCTTGGACTTTGCCTGTTGGAAGGTCAGGAGAACCTTGGGAGTTCTTTGGATGTTCTTTGGATGTTCCTTGGATGTTCTTTGGGTTTTTCTTGGGTGTTCCTTGGACTTTCCCTGGTAGATGGGTCAGGTGAACCTTGGATGTTCCCTGGATGTTTTTTGGAATTTCCTTGGGTGTTCCGTGGTGAAGGTCAGGAGAACCTTGGGTGTCCCTTGCGTGTTCCTTGGATGTTCCTTTGGTGTTCCTTGGGTGTTCTTTGGATGTTCTTTGGGTGTTTCTTGGATGTTCTTTAGTGAAGGTCAGGAGAACCTTGGGTGTTCCTTGGGTGTTCTTTGGATGAAGGTCAGGAGAACCTTGGGTGTTCCTTGGGTGTTCCTTGGGTGCTCCTTGGATGTTCCTTGGGTGTTCTTTGGATGAAGGTCAGGTGAACATTGGGTGCTTCGTGGATGTTCCTTGGGTGTTCCTTAGATGTTCTTTAGTGAAGGTCAGGAGAACCTCGGGTGTTCTTTGGTTGTTCCTTGGGTGCTCCTTGGGTGTTCCTTGGGTGCTCCTTGGACTTTCCCTGGTGGGAGCTCAGGTGAAGCTCAGGCACTCCTTGGGTGCTCCTCAGGTGGAGCTTGGGAGGGTCTTGGGTGGGTTTGGGCCGTTCCTTGCCTGAAGCTCCAGGGTCCCTCAGACGTTCCTGATGACATCCTTGGAAAACACATCGGGCAACCCGTGGGTGACCTTGGGCAAGACAAGGGGTGGCACTGGGTGGCACTGGGGTGGCACTGGGTGACTCTGGGTGACACTGGGTGGCACTGGGTGGCACTGGGTGGCACTGGGGTGGCACTGGGTGGCACTGGGTGACACTGGGTGACACTGGGGTGACACTGGGTGACACTGGGTGACACTGGGTGACACTGGGTGGCACTGGGTGGCACTGGGTGACACTGGGTTACACTGTGTGACACTGGGTGGCACTGGGTGGCACTGGGGTGACACTGGGGTGGCACTGGGTGACACTGGGTGGCACTGGGGTGACACTGGGGTGGTACTGGGTGACACTGGGTGGCACTGGGGTGACACTGGGTGGCACTGGGTGGCACTGGGTGACACTGTGTGACACTGGGTGGCACTGGGTGGCACTGGGGTGACACTGGGGTGGCACTGGGTGACACTGGGTGGCACTGGGGTGACACTGGGTGGCACTGGGTGGCACTGGGTGACACTGGGTGACACTGGGTGGCACTGGGGTGGCACTGGGGTGACACTGGGTGGCACTGGGTGGCACTGGGTGACACTGGGTGACACTGCGTGGCACTGGGTTACACTGGGTGGCACTGGGTGGCACTGGGTGACTCTGGGTGGCACTGGGTGGCACTGGGTGGCACTGGGTGACTCTGGGTGGCACTGGGTGGCACTGGGTGACTCTGGGTGGCACTGGGTGGCACTGGGTGGCACTGGGTGGCACTGGGTGACTCTGGGTGGCACTGGGTGGCACTGGGTGGCACTGGGTGACGCCGGCTCCGCTCAGGGGTCTCAGCCCTGAGGCCGCGTTCGAGAGGTGCCGGTGCCACCGCCCGCAGGCCTCGAGGACGAGGATCCGTTCCTGGAGGACGACGAGATCGTGGTGAGGACGCTGTTCCCCGAGAGCTGGCTCTGGCAGCTGGAGACGCTGACGGAGCCGCCCGACCAGCTGGGGTGAGCCTGCACCGCCCGTGCCAGCGCCCGTGCCAGCTCCTGTGCCACCTCCCGTGCCAGCTCCCGTGCCAGCTCCCGTGCCAGCTCCTGTGCCAGCTCCTGTGCCAGCTCCTGTGCCACCTCCTGTGCCAGCTCCTGTGCCAGCTCCTGTGCCACCACCCGTGCCACCTCCTGTGCCAGCTCCCGTGCCAGCTCCTGTGCCACCTCCCGTGCCACCCAGTGCCACCTCCCGTGCCACCTCCTGTGCCACCTCCTGTGCCAGCTCCTGTGCCACCTCCCGTGCCACCGCCTGTGCCACCTCCCGTGCCACCCAGTGCCACCTCCTGTGCCACCTCCCGTGCCACCCAGTGCCACCTCCTGTGCCACCTCCTGTGCCACCTCCCGTGCCACCTCCCGTGCCACCGCCCGTGCCAGCGCCTGTGCCAGCTCCCGTGCCACCGCCCGTGCCACCTCCTGTGCCAGCTCCTGTGCCACCGCCTGTGCCAGCTCCCGTGCCAGCTCCTGTGCCACCTCCCGTGCCACCGCCTGTGCCACCTCCTGTGCCAGCGCCTGTGCCACCTCCCGTGCCAGCTCCTGTGCCACTGCCCGTGCCACCGCCCGTGCCACCTCCCGTGCCACCTCCTGTCCAACCTCCCGTGCCACCTCCCGTGCCACCGCCCGTGCCACCTCCTGTGCCACCTCCTGTGCCAGCTCCCGTGCCAGCTCCTGTCCAACCTCCCGTGCCAGCTCCTGTGCCATCTCCTGTGCCACCTCCCGTCCAACCTCCTGTCCCACCTCCTGTGCCACCTCCTGTGCCACCGCCTGTGCCACCTCCTGTGCCACCTCCTGTGCCACCTCCTGTCCCACCGCCTGTGCCACCTCCTGTGCCACCTCCTGTGCCACCGCCTGTGCCACCTCCTGTGCCACCTCCCGTGCCACCTCCTGTGCCACCGCCTGTGCCACCGCCTCTGCCACCTTCTGTGCCACCGCTTGTCCCACCTCCTGTGCCACCTCCTGTGCCACCTCCTGTGCCACCTCCTGTGCCACCTCCCGTGCCACCTCCCGCCCCACCCCACGGACCAGCCTGGGCATGGTCACCCTGTCCTCATCCAGCTTGGACATGTCTGGAGACCAGGGAGGTCCCATGGTGGCTTTGGGACATCTCTGGGGACCAGGAAGGTTCTACTGAGGGTTTGGGACATCTTTGGAGACCAGGGAGGTCCAGCTGTGGGTTTGGGACATCTTTGGAGACCAGGAAGGTTCTACTGAGGGTTTGGGACATCTTTGGAGACCAGGAGAGTCCAGCTGTGGCTTTGGGACATCTTTGGAGACCAGGAAGGTCCAACTGTGGGTCTGGGACATCTTTGGAGACCAGGAAAGTCCCACGGTCGCTTTGGGACATCTTTGGAGACCAGGGAGGTCCCATGGTGGCTTTGGGACATCTTTGGAGACCAGGAAGGTCCAGCTGAGGGTCTGGGACATCTTTGGGGACCAGGAAGGTCCCACGGTCGCTTTGGGACATCTTTGGAGACCAGGAAGGTCCCACGGTGGGTTTGGGACATCTTTGGAGACCAGGAAGGTCCAGCTGAGGGTCTGGGACATCTTTAGGGACCAGAGAAGTCCCATGGTGACACCCCCCGACCATCTTGGTCTCTCCTGTCTTCTCCAGGATCTCGGCCAAGACCGTGCCCGTGTACCTGCAGGACTCCATCACCACCTGGGAGGTCCTGGCCGTCAGCCTGTCCCCCACCAAAGGTAGGTGGGCATGGAGGACCAGGGGGTTCCTGGGGGCAGCAGAAGGTCCCCAAACCTTGTAGGAGGTCCATGAGGCCTGAAGGGTCTCCTGAAGCCTGGAGGGGTTCACCAGGATTTGAGGGATCTCCAGAATCTGAGGGCGTGGAGATGCCCCAAAGCCTGGTGGCCATGCTGGAGATGTGAGGGATCTCCATGGAACTTGAGGGATCTCCTGAACTTTGGGATTCAAGGGGTCTCCTCAACCTTGAGCAGATCCCACAGCTCTTGATGGATCTCCCAAACCCTGGGAGGACTCTGTGGGTCTTGATGGATCTCCTAAACCTTGATGGATCTCCTGAACGTTGGGAGGACTCTGTGGGTCTTGATGGATCTCCTAAACCTTGATGGATCTCCTAAAGCTTGGGATGATCCCACAGTTCTTGATGGATCTCCCAAACCTTGGGAGGACTCTGCTGGTTTTGATGGACCTCCCAAACCTTGGGAAGACCCCGTGGATCTTCAGGGATCTCCCAAACTTTGGGATTCAAGGGGTCTTCTAAACCTTGAGGAGATCCCACCGTTCTTGATGGATCTCCTGAACTTTGTGAGGACTCTGTGGGTTTTGATGGATCTCCTAAACCTTGGGATGATCCCACAGTTCTTGATGGATCTCCCAAACCTTGGGAGGACTCTGGGTTTTGATGGATCTTCTAAACCTTGAGCAGATCCCACAGTTCTTGATGGATCTCCTAAACCTTGGGAGGGCTCTGTGGGTTTTGATGGATCTCCTAAACCTTGATGGATCTCCTAAACGTTGGGAGGACTCTGTGGGTTTTGATGGATCTCCTAAAGCTTGAGCAGATCCCACAGTTCTTGATGGATCTCCCAAACCTTGGGAGGATTCTGAGATCTTGATGGATCTCCTAAACCTTGATGGATCTCCTAAACCTTGACGGATCTCCTAAACGTTGGGAGGACTCTGTGGGTTTTGATGGATCTCCTAAAGCTTGGGATGATCCCACAGTTCTTGATGGATCTCCCAAACCTTGGGAGAACTCTGTGGATCTTGAGGGATCTCCCAAACTTTGGGATTCAAGGGGTCTCCTAAACCTTGAGCAGATGGCACAGTTCTTGATGGATCTCCTAAACCTTGATGGATCTCCTGAACCTTGTGAGGACTCTGGGTTTTGGTGGATCTCCTAAAGCTTGGAATTCAAGGCGTCTCCTAAACCTTGAGCAGATCCCACAGTTCTTGACGGATCTCCTGAACTTTGTGAGGACTCTGTGGGTTTTGACGGATCTCCCCAACCTTGGGAGGATCCCACAGTTCTTGATGGACCTCCCAAACCTTGGGAGGACTCTGCTGCTTTTGATGGACCTCCCAAACCCTGGGAGGACTCTTTGGGTCTTGATGGATCTCCTAAACCTTGATGGATCTCCTAAACCTTGGGAGGACTCTGTGGGTTTTGGTGGATCTCCTAAAGCTTGAGAGGGTCCCACAGTCCATGATGGATCTCCCAAACCTTGTAGGAGGTCCATGAGGCCTGAAGGGTCTCCTGAAGCCTGGAGGGGTTCACCAGGATTTGAGGGATCTCCAAAATCTGAGGGCGTGGAGATGCCCCAAAGCCTGGTGGCCATGCTGGAGATGTGAGGGATCTCCATGGAACTTGAGGGATCTCCTGAACTTTGGGATTCAAGGGGTCTCCTCAACCTTGAGCAGATCCCACAGTCCTTGATGGATCTCCCAAACCTTGTGAGGACTCTGCTGGTTTTTATGGACCTCCCAAACCTTGGGAGGACTCTTTGGGTCTTGATGGACCTCCTAAACCTTGATGGATCTCCTGAACGTTGGGAGGGCTCTGTGGGTTTTGATGGATCTCCTAAAGCTTGGGATGATCCCACAGTTCTTGATGGATCTCCTAAAGCTTGGGAGGATTCTGAGATCTTCATGGATCTCTTAAACCTTGGGAGGATCCCACAGTTCTTGATGGATCTCCCAAACCTTGGGAGGACTCTGGGTTTTGATGGACCTCCCAAACCTTGGGAAGACCCCGTGGATCTTCAGGGATCTCCCAAACTTTGGGATTCAAGGGGTCTTCTAAACCTTGAGGAGATCCCACCGTTCTTGATGGATCTCCTGAACTTTGTGAGGACTCTGTGGGTTTTGATGGATCTCCTAAACCTTGGGATGATCCCACAGTTCTTGATGGATCTCCCAAACCTTGTGAGGACTCTGGGTTTTGATGGATCTCCTCAACCTTGAGCAGATCCCACAGTTCTTGATGGATCTCCCAAACCCTGGGAGGGCTCTGTGGGTCTTGATGGATCTCCTAAACCTTGATGGATCTCCTGAACGTTGGGAGGACTCTGTGGGTCTTGATGGATCTCCTAAACCTTGATGGATCTCCTAAAGCTTGGGATGATCCCACAGTTCTTGATGGATCTCCCAAACCTTGGGAAGACCCTGTGGATCTTGAGGGATCTCCTGAACTTTGGGATTCAAGGGGTCTCCTAAACCTTGAGCAGATCCCACAGTTCTTGATGGACCTCCCAAACCTTGGGAGGACTCTTTGGGTCTTGATGGACCTCCTAAACCTTGATGGATCTCCTGAACATTGGGAGGACTCTGTGGGTTTTGATGGATCTCCAAAACCTTGGGATGATCCCACAGTTCTTGATGGATCTCCTAAACCTTGGGAGAACTCTTTGGGTCTTGATGGATCTCCTAAACCTTGATGGATCTTCTAAACCTTGATGGATCTCCTGAACGTCGGGAGGACTCTGTGGCTCTTGATGGATCTCCCAAACCTTGGGATGATCCCACAGTTCTTGATGGATCTCCCAAACCTTGTGAAGGATCTGTGGGTCTTGATGGATCTCCTAAACCTTGATGGATCTCCTAAACGTTGGGATGATCCCACAGTTCTTGATGGATCTCCTAAACCTTGATGGATCTCCTAAACCTTGATGGATCTCCTAAACCTTGTGAGGATTCTGAGATCTTCATAGATCTCCTAAACCTTGTGAGGACTCTTTGGGTCTTGATGGATCTCCTAAACCTTGAGCAGATCCCACAGCTCTTGATGGATCTCCCAAACCTTGGGAGGACTCTGTGGGTCTTGATGGATCTCCCAAACCTTGATGGATCTCCTAAAGCTTGGGATGATCCCACAGTTCTTGATGGATCTCCTAAACCTTGTGAGGACTCTGAGATCTTCATGGATCTCCTAAACCTTGGGAGGACTCTGCTGGTTTTGATGGACCTCCCAAACCGTGGGAGGACTCTTTGGGGTCTTGATGGATCTCCTAAACATTGATGGATCTCCCAAACCTTGTGAGGACTCTGGGTTTTGATGGACCTCCCAAACCTTTTGAGATCTCCCTGCCCTTCCAGGCACCTCTGAAGCCCTCGGGGCTGCCTTGGGCCCACGAGATGTCCCCAACCCCAACCCCACCCCTGCCGTGTCCCCACCGATGTCCCCACCCCCAGACCTGACGTGTCCCACCGATGTCCCCAACCCAACCCCCACCCCTGCCGTGTCCCCACCGATGTCCCCAAGCCCACCCCCACCCCTGCCGTGTCCCCACCGATGTCCCCACCCCCAGACCTGACGTGTCCCCACCGATGTCCCCAACCCCAACCCCCACCCCTGCCGTGTCCCCACCGATGTCCCCACCCCCACCCCCACCCGTGCCGTGTCCCCACCGATGTCCCCACCCCCACCCCCACCCATGCCGTGTCCCCACCCGCAGGACTTTGCGTGGCCACCCCGTACGAGATCACGGTGCTGAAGCAGTTCTTCATGGACCTCCGCCTGCCCTACTCGGTGGTGAGGAACGAGCAGGTGGAGATCCGCGCCGTCCTCTACAACCACCTGCCGCAGGACATCACGGTCAGCTGGGGGACGTCCTTTTGGGGGGACACCAACCGTCACCTTCTCCAGACCTTGGGGTGTGACCTCCTGGTGGCCGTGCAGGTGCGCGTGGAGCTGGTCCACAACCCCGAGCTGTGCAGCCCCTCCACGGCCAAGCGCAGGTTCCAGCAGGTCCTGAAGGTCAAGGCCCAGTCCTCGCGCGCCGTCCCCTTCGTCGTCGTCCCCCTCAAGCTGGGCCAGCTGGACGTCGAGGTCAAGGCGTCCGTCCGCGACCGCTACATGGGTGACGGCGTCAAGAAGAAGCTCCGGGTGGTGGTGAGTGGTCATCGGTGGTGGCGTCGATGTTCTTGAGGTGTTCCCAGCATGGTGGAATCCCAGCATGGTGGCATCGATGTTCTTGAGATGTTCTCAGCATGGTGGCATCTATGTTCTTGAGATGTTCCCAGCATGGTGGCACCCATGGTGGCATCGATGTTCTTGAGATGTTCCCAGCATGGTGGCATCCATGGTGGCATCCCAGCATGGTGGCATCGATGTTCTTGAGGTGTTCCCAGCATGGTGGCATCCATGGTGGCATCTCAGCATGGTGGCATCGATGTTCTTGAGATGTTCTCAGCATGGTGGCATCCCAGCATGGTGGCATCCATGGTGGCGTCCCAGCATGGTGGCATCGATGTTCTTGAGATGTTCCCAGCATGGTGGCATCAATGGTGGCATCCCAGCATGGTGGCATCAATGGTGGCATCCCAGCATGGTGGCATCGATGTTCTTGAGATGTTCCCAGCATGGTGGCACCCACGGTGGCATCGATGTGCTTGAGGTGTTCCCAGCATGGTGGCATCCATGGTGGCATCCCAGAATGGTGGCATCGATGTTCTTGAGATGTTCCCAGCACGGTGGCATCCCAGCATGGTGGCATCAATGGTGGAATCCCAGCATGGTGGCATCGATGTTCTTGAGATGTTCCCAGCATGGTGGCACCCATGGTGGCATCGATGTTCTTGAGATGTTCCCAGCATGGTGGCATCCATGGTGGCATCCCAGCATGGTGGCATCGATGTTCTTGAGGTGTTCCCAGCATGGTGGCATCCATGGTGGCATCTCAGCATGGTGGCATCGATGTTCTTGAGATGTTCTCAGCATGGTGGCATCCCAGCATGGTGGCATCCATGGTGGCGTCCCAGCATGGTGGCATCGATGTTCTTGAGATGTTCCCAGCATGGTGGCATCAATGGTGGCATCCCAGCATGGTGGCATCAATGGTGGAATCCCAGCATGGTGGCATTGATGTTCTTGAGATGTTCCCAGCATGGTGGCATCCATGGTGGCATCGATGTTCTTGAGGTGTTCCCAGCATGGTGGCATCAATGGTGGCATCCCAGCATGGTGGCATCGATGTGCTTGAGGTGTTCCCAGCATGGTGGCATCCATGGTGGCATCCCAGAATGGTGGCATCGATGTTCTTGAGATGTTCCCAGCACGGTGGCATCCCAGCATGGTGGCATCAATGGTGGAATCCCAGCATGGTGGCATCGATGTTCTTGAGATGTTCCCAGCATGGTGGCATCCATGGTGGCATCCCAGCACGGTGGCATCCATGGTGGCATCCACGGTGGCATCCCAGTATGGTGGCATCGATGTTCTTGAGATGTTCCCAGCATGGTGGCATCCATGGTGGCATCCCAGCATGGTGGCATCGATGTTCTTGAGATGTTCCCAGCATGGTGGCACCCATGGTGTTCTCCTTCAGTGGTTTTGGGTGGTCACCATGGGTGGGTGGGCCAGGTCCACCACAGCAGGAGGGGGTGGGAGGTGGTGGCACGTCCGGTCTGCTGTGGTGGCACCAAGGGGTCGGTGTGAGTGGCCAGGTTGGTTTGATTGCATTATTGATTTGGTGGTTTCAATCAATATCTTCATTGATGATCTGGATGGGATCAGGCTGACCATGGAATTGATGTTTTCAATCAATATCTTCATTGATAAGATCACCAAGGCCGGGATGACCATGGGACTTGATGCCCTCATTGATTTGGTGTTTTTAATCAATATCCTCATTGATATTGATGGGGTCGTGATGACCATGGGACTTGATGCCCTCATTGATTTGATATTTTCAATCAATATCTTCATTGATCACCTGGATGGGATCAGGCTGACCATGGGACTTGATGCCCTCATTGATTTGATATTTTTAATCAATATCTTCATTGATGATCTCAATGGTGTCACCAAGTTCATGGGACTTGATGCCCTCATCGATTTGGTGTTTTCAATCAATATCTTCATTGATCACCTGGATGGGATCAGGTTGACCATGGGATTTGATGTTTTCAATCAATATCTTCATTGATGATCTTGATGGGATGACCAAGCTCAGGTTGACCATTGGACTTGATACCCTCATTGATTTGGTATTTTTAATCAATATCTTCATTGATGATCTTGATGGGGTCACCAAGCTCAGGCTGACCATGGGACTTGATACCCTGATTGATCTGGTATTTTCAATCAATATCTTCATTGATGAGATCATCAAACCCAGCATGACCATGGGACTTGATGCCCTCATTGATTTGTTATTTTCAATCAATATCTTCATTGATCACCTGGATGAGATCAGGATGACCATGGGACTTGATGTCCTTTTTGATTGGAAGTTTTTAATCAATATCCTCATTGATATTGATGGTGTCGTGATGACCATGGGACTTGATGCCCTCATTGATTTGTTATTTTCAATCAATATCTTCATTGATCACCTGCATGGGATCAGGCTGACCATGGGATTTGATGTTTTCAATCAATATCTTCATTGATGATCTTGATGGGATGACCAAGCTCAGGTTGACCATTGGACTCGATACCCTCATTGATTTGGTGTTTTTAATCAATATCTTCATTGATGGGATCGGGATAGGATCAGGCTGACCATGGGACTTGATGTTCTTAATCAATATCTTCATTGATGATCTTGATGGGGTCAGGCTGACCTTGGGACTTGATGTCCTCATTGGTTTGTTATTTTCAATCAATATCTTCATTGATCACCTGGATGGGATCAGGCTGACCACGGGACTTGATGTCCTCATTGATTTGGTGTTTTCAATCAATATCTTCATTGATCACCTCGATGGGGTCACCAACGCCAGGATGACTATGGGACTTGATGCCCTCATTGATTTGATATTTTCAATCAATATCTTCATTGATCACCTGGATGGGATCAGGCTGACCATGGGATTTGATTTGATGTTTTCAATCAATATCTTCATTGATGATCTTGATGGGATCACCAAGCTCAGGCTGACCATGGGACTTGGTGCCCTCATTGATTTGGTATTTGTAATCAATATCTTCATTGATGATCGGGATAGGATCAGGCTGACCATGGGACTTGATGTTCTTAATCAATATCCTCATTGATGATCTTGATGGGGTCAGGCTGACCTTGGAACTTGATGCCCTCATTGATTTGGTGTTTTCAATCAATATCTTCATTGATCACCTGCATGGGATCAGGCTGGCCATGGGACTTGATGTTCTTAATCAATATCTTCATTGATCACCTGGATGGGATCAGGCTGACCATGGGACTTGATGTCCTTATTGATTTGGTATTTTTAATCAATATCTTCATTGATGATCTTGATGGGGTCACCAAGCTCAGGCTGACCATGGGACTTGATACCCTGATTGATCTGGTATTTTCAATCAATATCTTCATTGATGAGATCATCAAACCCAGCATGACCATGGGACTTGATGCCCTCATTGATTTGTTATTTTCAATCAATATCTTCATTGATCACCCGGATGGGCTCAGGTTTACCATGGAACTTGATGCCCTCATTGATTTGATATTTTCAATCAATATCTTCATTGATCACCTGGATGAGATCAGGATGACCATGGGACTTGATGTCCTTTTTGATTGGAAGTTTTTAATCAATATCCTCATTGATATTGATGGGGTCGTGATGACCATGGGACTTGATGCCCTCATTGATTTGATATTTTCAATCAATATCTTCATTGATGATCTCAATGGGGTTACCAAGCTCAGGCTGACCATGGGACTTGATGCCCTCATTGATTTGGTATTTTTAATCAATATCTTCATTGATGATCTTGATGGGGTCACCAAGCTCAGGCTGACCATGGGACTTGATGCCCTCATTGATTTGATATTTTCAATCAATATCTTCATTGATGATCTCCATGGGGTCACCAAGCTCAGGCTGACCATGGGACTTGATGTCCTCGTTGATTTGATATTTTCAATCAATATCTTCATTGATCACCTGGATCAGATCAGGCTGACCATGGGACTTGATGTCCTCATTGATTTGGTATTTTTAATCAATATCTTCATTGATGATCTCCATGGGGTCACCAAGCTCAGGCTGACCATGGGACTTGATGCCCTGATTGATCTGGTATTTTCAATCAATATCTTCATTGATGAGATCATCAAACCCAGCATGACCATGGGACTTGATGCCCTCATTGATTTGTTATTTTCAATCAATATCTTCATTGATCACCTGGATGGGATCAGGCTGACCATGGGACTTGATGTCCTCATTGATTTGATATTTTCAATCAATATCTTCATTGATCACCTGGATGGGATCAGGATGACCATGGGACTTGATGTCCTTTTTGATTGGAAGTTTTTAATCAATATCTTCATTGATATTGATGGGGTCGTGATGACCATGGGACTTGATGCCCTCATTGATTTGATATTTTCAATCAATATCTTCATTGATGATCTCCATGGGGTCACCAAGCTCAGGCTGACCATGGGACTTGATGTCCTCGTTGATTTGATATTTTCAATCAATATCTTTATTGATCACCTGGATGGGATCAGGCTGACCATGGGACTTGATGCCCTCATTGATTTGATATTTTCAATCAATATCTTCATTGATCACCTCGATGGGGTCACCAAGCTCAGGCTGACCATGGGACTTGATGCCCTCATTGATTTGATATTTTCAATCAATATCTTTATTGATCACCTGGATCAGATCAGGCTGACCATGGGACTTGATGCCCTCATTGATTTGATATTTTCAATCAATATCTTTATTGATCACCTGGATCAGATCAGGCTGACCATGGGACTTGATGTCCTCGTTGATTTGGTATTTTTAATCAATATCTTCATTGATGATCTCCATGGGTCACCAAGCTCAGGCTGACCATGAGACTTGATGCCGTTATTGATCTGATATTTTCAATCAATATCTTCATTGTTGATCTCCATGGGGTCCCCAAGCTCAGGCTGACCATGGTGGCCACACAATGAAGTTGACCAAGACACCAGAGTGACCTTGGTGTCTCCAGGACCTCAGCCACCTGTGTGACCCGGTGTGGCCTCCTGGCGCTGTCCCCGTGTGTCACTGGGGGTACTGGTTTCTACTGGGAGGCCTCTCCTGGTGGTCCAGAGGGGTTGGGACGGGGAGGAACCCAGACCCAAACCCACCTTCAGCTCTGGACTCTGCCCTGGACAGCCCGAGGGGATGCGGCTGGAGAAGACGGTGAAGATCGTGGAGCTGGACCCGCAGAAGAAGGGAGTCAGTGAGTGACATCTCTGGGGAGGTCCCATGGTGGCTTTGGGACATCTTTGGGGTCCATGGAGGTGTCACAGTGGGTTTGGGACATCTTTGAGGTCCATGGAGGTCCCATGGTGGATTTGGGAGGATAAAGGAGGTCCCACGGAGGCTTTGGGACATCTCTGGGGTCCATGGAGGTGTCACAGTGGGTTTAAGACATCTTTGAGGTCCATGGAAGTCCCATGGTGGCTTTGGGATGTCATTGGGGTCCATGGAGGACCCACAGTGGGTTTGGGACATTTTTGAGTTCCATGGAGGTCCCACAGTGGGTTTGGGGCATCTTTGGTGACCAGGGAGGTCCCACAGTGGCTTTGGGACATCTTTGGAGATCAAGAAGCTCCCATGGTGGCTTTGGGACATCTCTGGGGATCAAGGAGGTCCCACGGTGGCTTTGGGACATCTTTGGGGACCATGGACATCTCACTGTGGGTTTGGGACATCTTTGGGGATTAAAGAGGTCCCATGGTGGCTTTGGGTCATCTTTGGGGACCAGGGAGGTCCCACGGTGGCTTTGGGACATCTTTGGCGACCATGGAGGTCCTGTGGTGGCTTGGGGATGTCTTTGGGGACCAGGGAGGTCCCACCATGGATCTGGGACATCTGGAGGGATCAAGGAGGAACCTCCAAGCTCAGGTTTGGGACAACTTGGAGGACAAGAGACATCCCACCACGGAACTGGGACATCTCAAGGGACAAGGGCCACCTTGATGTGGGGCGGGGCTGGGCCACCTCAGGAGAGGATTTGGGGTCACCACACCCACACCCACCCCACCCCACAGACGGGGTGCAGGAGGAGCGGGTGAAGGCCGCGGACCTCTCGGACATCGTCCCCAACACCGAGTCGGAGACCAAAGTCAGCATCCAGGGTGAGCACCGCGGAGAAGACGCACGGGGACAACCTGGCGGTGGGGTGGGACACCTCGAGCGTGACGCGCCCTCTCCTGGCCCAGGCAACCCCGTGTCCATCATGGTGGAGAAGGCCATCGACGGGGCCAAGCTGAAGCACCTGATCGTGACGCCGGCGGGCTGCGGGGAGCAGAACATGATCGCCATGACGCCCACGGTCATCGCCGTCCACTACCTGGACAGCACCATGCAGTGGGAGAACTTCGGCATCGACCGCCGCGCCGGCGCCATCGAGCTGATCAAGAAAGGTGGGAACGGTTCCAGGGTGGTGGGGATGTCCTCAGAATGGCGGGAATGGCACCAAATGTGGTAGGAATGTCCTCAGAATGGTGGAAGGTCCTCAGAATGGTGGGAATGGCAAAAAAAAAGTGGTGGGAATGGCACCAAAGTGGTGGGAATGGCAACAAAATGGTGGGAAAGTCCTCAAAATGGTGGGAGTGCCCTCAAAATGGTGGGAACGGCAATGAAAGTGGTGGGAATGTCCTCTGAATGGGGGGAATGTCCTCAAAATGGTGGGAACACCTCTGAAAGTGGTGGGAAAGTCCTCAAAATGGTGGGAATGGCAACAAAATTGGTGGGAATGTCCTCAAAATGGTGAGAAAGTCCTCAAAATTGTGGGAAAGTCCTCAAAATGGTGGGAATATCCTCAGAATGGTGGGAATGGCAACAGAAGTGGTGGAATGTCCTCAAAATGATGGAATGTTCTCAAAATGGTGGGAATGGCATCAAAATGGTGGGAATACGAAAGTGGTGGGGATGTCCTCAAAATGGTGAGAACATCAACAAAATGCTGGGAATGTCCTCGAAATGGTGGGAATGTTCTCAAAATGGTGGGAACGGCTCCGAAAGTGGTGGGGATGTCCTCAAAATGGTGGGGATGTCCTCAAAATGGTGGGAACGGCAACAAAAGTGGTGGAGATGTCCTCAAAATGGTGAGAACATCAACAAAATGGTGGGAATGTCCTCAAAATGGTGGGAATGTTCTCAAAATGGTGGGAATGTTCTCAAAATGGTGGGAACGGCACCCAAATGGTGGTAATGTCAACGAAAATGGTGGGAACGTCCTCAAAATGGTGGGAATGTCCTCAAAAGGGTGGGAACGTCAACAAAAATGGTGGGAACGTCCTCAAAATGGTGGAATGTCCTCAAAATGGTGGAAATATCCTCACAATGGTGGAATGTCCTCCAAATGGTGGGAATGGCACCAAAATGGTGGAATGGCAACGAAAGTGGTGGGAATGTCCTCAGAATGGTGGAATGGCAATGAAAATGGTGGGAGCATTCTCAACATGGTGGGAAAGTCCTCAAAATGGTGGGAAGGGCAATGAAAGTGGTGGGAATGTCCTCAAAAGGGTGGTAATGTCCTCAAAATGGTGGGAAAGTCCTCAAAATGGTGGGGATGTCCTCAAAATGGTGGGATGTCCTCAAAATGGTGGAAACAGCAACGAAAGTGGTGGAGATGTCCTCAAAATGGTGAGAACATCAACAAAATGCTGGGAATGTCCTCAAAATGGTGGGAATGTTCTCAAAATGGTGGGAACGGCACCAAAATGGTGGGAACGTCAACGAAAATGGTGGGAACGTCCTCAAAATGGTGGGAAAGTCCTCAAAAGGGTGGGAATGTTCTCAAAATGGTGGAAATATCCTCACAATGGTGGAATGTCCTCCAAATGGTGGGAATGGCACCAAAATGGTGGAATGGCAACGAAAGTGGTGGGAATGTCCTCAAAATGGTGGGAATGTCCTCAGAATGGTGGGAATACCAACAAAAGGGGTGGGAATGTCATCAAAATGGTGGGAAAGTCCTCAGAATGGTGGGAATGGCACCAAAATGGTGGGAAAGTCCTCAAAAGTGGTGGAATGTCCTCAGAATGGTGGGAATGTCCTCAGAATGGTGGGAATATCAACAAAAGGGGTGGGAATGTCATCAAAATGGTGGGAAAGTCCTCAGAATGGTGGGAATGGCACCAAAATGGTGGGAAAGTCCTCAAAAGTGGTGGAATGTCCTCAAAATGGTGGGAATGTCCTCAAATTCATCATTGCATTGACCAATGGTTGGAGAACATTGGTGGCCTGAGGCCACCCCTCACACTGACCGGTGGTTGGAGAACATTGGTGGCCTGAAACCCACCCAGGCCACCCCTCATGTTGGTCAACAGTTGGAGGACATTGGTGGCCTGAGGGTTCCTCAGCTTGGTGGGTGCTCTTTGTGGTGGCCAATGGTTGGAGGACATTGGTGGCCTGAAGCCACCACTGGCCATCCCTCACATTGACCAACAGCTGGAGAGCATTGGTGGCCTGAGGGTTCCTCAGCTTGGTGGGTGCTCTTTGTGGTGGCCAATGGTTGGAGGACATTGGTGGCCTGAAGCCCACCCAGGCCACCCCTCATGTTGACCAACAGCTGGAGAACATTGGTGGCCTGAGGCCACCCCTCACATTGACCAATGGCTGGAGAACATTGGTGACCTGAAGCCACCATCAGCCACCCCTCATATTGACCAATGGTTGGAGAACATTGGTGGTCTGAGGGTTCCTCAGCTTTGGTGGGTGCTCTGTGTGTTGGTCAATGGTTGGAGGACATTGGTGGCCTGAAGCCACCACTGGCCATCCCTCACATTGACCAACAGCTGGAGAACATTGGTGGCCTGAGGCCACCCCTCACGTTGACCAACAGCTGGAGAGCATTGGTGGCCTGAAGCCACCACTGGCCACTGCTCACATTGACCAATGGCTGGAGGACATTGGTGGCCTGAAGCCACCACCAGCCACCCCTCATGTTGGCCAACAGTTGGAGAACATTGGTGGCCTGAAGCCACCTCATGTTGACCAACGATTGGAGAACATTGGTGGCCTGAGGCCGCCCCTCATGTTGACCAACAGCTGGAGAACATTGGTGGCCTGAGGCCACCCCTCACATTGACCAGTGGTTGGAGAACATTGGTGGCCTGAAGCCACCACCAGCCACCCCTCATATTGACCAACAGTTGGAGAACATTGGTGGCCTGAGGCCACCCCTCACGTTGACCAACAGCTGGAGAGCATTGGTGGCCTGAAGCCACCACTGGCCACCGCTCACATTGACCAATGGCTGGAGGACATTGGTGGCCTGAAGCCACCACCAGCCACCCCTCATGTTTGCCAACAGTTGGAGGACATTGGTGGCCTGAGGCCACCCCTCATGTTGACCAACAGTTGGAGAACATTGGTGGCCTGAGGCCACCCCTCATGTTGACCAACAGTTGGAGAACATTGGTGGCCTGAGGCCACCCCTCATGTTGACCAACAGCTGGAGAACATTGGTGGCCTGAAGCCCAGCCAGGCCACCCCTCGCGTTGACCAAGGGCCATCTCCTCGCAGGTTACACCCAGCAGTTGGCCTTCCGCAAGCCCGACAGCTCCTACGCCGCCTTCATCAATCGCCCCTCCAGCACCTGGTGAGGGACCTCCTCCCACCACCACCACCACCACCACCACCACCACCCAGCCCAGGTGACCCGGCCGCTCAGGTGTCCCCATCTCCAGGTTGACCGCCTACGTGGTGAAGGTGTTCGCCATGGCCAGGAGGCTGACGGACATCGAGCACGGCGAGATCTGCGGCCCCATCAAGTGGCTCATCCTCAACAAGCAGAAGCCGGACGGGGTCTTCCAGGAGGACGCGCCCGTCATCCATAAGGAGATGGTGGTAGGAGGACACCTCCAACTGTCACTGGTGGTGGCCGAAGCTTGAGGGGCCTCGGGTGGAGGGTGGGAGGTTTGGGTGAAGGTCTGGTGAACTTTGGGTGTTCCTTGGGTGAAGGTCAGATGAACTTCAGGAATTCGTTGAGTGTTCCTTGGGTGAAGGTCAGGTGTTCCTTGGGTGTTCCTTGGACATTCTTTGGGTGAGGGTCAGGTGTTCCTTGGGTGTTCCTTGGGTGGTTTTTGGGTGTTCCTTGGACGTTCCTTGGCTGAAGGTCAGGTGAACCTCAGGAATTCGTTGAGTGTTCCTTGGTTGAAGTTCAGGTGGGTTTTGGGTGAAGGTCTGGTGAACTTTGGGTGTTCCTTGGCTGAAGGTCAGGTGAACCTCAGGAATTCCTTGAGTGATCCTTGGTTGGAGTTTGGGTGGGTTTTGGGTGTTCCTTGGGTGAAGGTCAGGTGTTCCTTGGGTGTTCCTTGGGTGCTTTTTGGGTGTTCCTTGGACGTTCCTTGGGTGAAGATCAAGTGTTCCTTGGGTGTTCCTTGGGTGGCTTTTGGGTGTTCCTTGGACGTTCCTTGGGTGAGGGTCAGGTGGACCTCAGGGATTCTTTAAATGGTCCTTGGTTGAAGTTCAGGTGGGTTTTGGGCGTTCCTTGGGTGAAGGTCAGGTGTTCCTTGGGCGTTCCTTGGGTGAAGGTCAGGTGTTCCTTGGGTGTTCCTTGGGTGAAGGTCAGGTGTTCCTTGGGCGTTCCTTGGACATTCTTTGGGTGAGGGTCAGGTGTTCCTTGGGTGCTTTTTGGGTGTTCCTTGGACGTTCCTTGGCTGAAGGTCAGGTGAACCTCAGGAATTCGTTGAGTGATCCTTGGTTGGAGTTTGGGTGGGTTTTGGGTGAAGGTCTGGTGAACTTTGGGTGTTCCTTGGGCGTTCCTTGGGTGAAGGTCAGGTGAACCACAGGAATTCTTGGAGTGATCCTTGGTTGGAGAAGTTTGGGTGGGTTTCGAGTGTTCCTTGGGTGTTTTTTGGGTGTTCCTTGGACGTTCCTTGGGTGAAGGTCAGGTGTTCCTTGGGTGTTCCTTGGGTGTTTTTTGGGTGTTCCTTGGGCGTTCCTTGGGTGAAGGTCAGGTGAACCTTGGCTGAAGGTCAGGTGAACCTCAGGAATTCGTTGAGTGTTCCTTGGTTGAAGTTTGGGTGGGTTTTGGGTGTCCCTTGGGTGTCCATTGGGTGTCCCTTGATTGTCCCTTGGATGTTCCTCCTGTGAAGGTCAGGTGAAGGTCAGATGTTCTTTAGGTGGCTTTTGGGTGTTCTTTGGGTGTCCCTTGATTGTCCCTTGGGTGTTCCTCACCTGAAGGTCAGATGAAGGTCTGATACCCTTTGGATGTCCCTTGGGTGAAGTTTGGGGGTCCATTTGGTGTCCCTTGGATGTTCCTTGTGTGAAGGTCAGGTGAAGGTCAAACACTGCTGAGGTGTCCCTTGGGTGTCCTTTGAGTGTCCCTCGAGTGTTCCTCACCTGAAGGTCAGGTGAAGGTCAGATGTTCTTTGAGTCTCCCTTGGGTCTTCCTTGGGTGTTCTTTGGATGTTCCTTGGGTGTTCCTCACCTGAAGGTCAGATGAAGGTCAGGTGAAGGTCAGATAACCGTTGGATGTTCCTTGGGTGTTCCTCACCTGAAGGTCAGATGAAGGTCAGGTGAAGGTCAGATGACCTTTGAATGTTCCTTGGGTGTTCCTCACCTGAAGGTCAGGTGAAGGTCAGGTGAAGGTCAGATAACCTTTGAATGTCCTTTGGTTTTTCCTCACCTGAAGGTCAGATGAAGGTCAGATACCTTTGGCTGTCCCTTGGCTGTCCCTTGGCTGTCCCTCAGACCGACCAAGGACAGATCTTTGCAATGACCTCCTGGTGGACCACCGATCTCTTGGAGAACCCCAATCCCGAGGTTTTTCCCTCATTTTCCTCCCCCAGGGGGCTACGTGGGCGCCGAGCCCGAGGTGTCCCTCACCTCTTTCGTCCTCATCGCCCTCGAGGAGGCACGGGACATCTGCAAGGACCACGTCAACGTGAGTGACCCCACGGGTGACGCTCCTGAGGTTCCACACCGTCACGGAAGCCACCTGAGATACCAAATTCTCCATCCTCGCTTCTCCAGAGCTTGGAGGAGAGCATCAACAAGGCCGCCGGGTTCCTGGCGCGGCGCTACGAGAGCCTGGCCCGGCCCTACACGGTGGCCCTGGCGTCCTACGCGCTGGCCCTGGTCGGGAAGCTCAAGAGCGAGAGGGTCCTCACGAAGTTCTCCAAAGGTGAGACCTCAGCAGGGGTCAAATTGGGGTGAAAGGAGGTGGATTTGGGTTCTCCGAAGGTTCTCCAAAGGTGACACCAAAGCTGGGGTGGAAATTGGTCAAAATTGGGGTGAAAGGAGGTGGGTTTGGGTCCTCATGAGGTTCTCCAAAGGTGAGACCTCAACAGGGGTCAAATTGGGGTGAAAGGAGGTGGATTTGGGTTCTCCGAAGGTTCTCCAAAGGTGACACCAAAACTGGGGTGGAAATTGGTCAAAATTGGGGTGAAAGGAGGTGGGTTTGGGTTCTGACAAGGTTCTCCAAAGGTGACATCTCAAGAGAGGTCAAATCTAGGTGAAAGGAGGTGGGTTTGGGTTCTCCAAAGGTTCTCCAAAGGTGACGCCAAAACTGGGGTGGAAATTGGTCAAAATTGGGGTGAAAGGAGGTGGGTTTGGGTTCTCCAAAGGTTCTCCAAAGGTGAGACCTCAACAGGGGTCAAATTGGGGTAAAAGAACGTAGATTTGGGTTCTCCGAAGTTCTTCAAAGGTTCTCCAAAGGTGACACCAAACCTGGGGTGGAAATTGGTCAAATTGGGGTGAAAGGAGGTGGGTTTGGGTCCTCAAGAGGTTCTCCAAAGGTGAGACCTCAACAGGGGTCAATTTGGGGTAAAAGAATGTGGATTTGGGTTCTCCAAAGGTTCTCCAAAGGTTCTCCAAAGGTGACACCAAACCTGGGGTTGAAATTGGTCAAATTGGGGTGAAGGGAGGTGGGTTTGGGTCTTCAGGAGGTTCTCCAAAGGTGACATCTCAAGAGGGGTCAAATCAAGGTGAAAGGAGGTGGATTTGGGTTCTCCAAAGGTTCTCCAAAGGTTCTCCAAAGGTGACATCTCAAGAAGGGTCGAAACTGGGGGTGAAGGGAGGTGGGTTTGGGTCCTCCTGAGATTCTTGAAGGTGACACCTCACCTAGGGGTTAAAAGGGATGGAACTGGGGTGAAGTGATGTGGTTTTGGGCTCTCAGAAGGTTCTCCAAAGCTGGTTTTGGGTCCTCCTGAGGTTCTCCAGAACTGATTCCTCACCCAGGCCTGGAATTTGGGCTCAGGGGAGGTGGTTTTGGGTCCTCTTGACATTCTCCAAATCAGCTTTTGGGTTCTCCTGAGGTTCTCCAAATCACGTTCTGGGTTCTCCTGAGCTTCTCCAGATCAGATTTTGGGTTCTCCTGAGGTTCTCCAGATCAGATTTTGGGTTCTCCTGAGGTTCTCCAACCTCACCTTGGAGTTAAATGGATGAAACTGGGGTCAGCGGAGGTGGCTTTGGGTCCTCCTGAGGTTCTCCTGAGGTTCTCCAAATCAGGTTTTGGGTTCTCCTGGGGTTCTCCTACCTCACCTTGCGGTTAAATGAGATGAAACTGGGGTCAGGAGAGATGGTTTTGGGTTCTCCTGAGGTTCTCCAGACCTGCTCCTCACCCAGGGTTGGAATTTGGGGTCAGGGGAGGTGGTTTTGGGTCCTCTTGACATTCTCCAAATCAGATTTTGGGTTCTCCTGAGGTTCTCCAAATCACGTTCTGGGTTCTCCTGAGGTTCTCCAAATCAGATTTTGGGTCTTCCTGAGCTTCTCCAAATCAGATTTTGGGTCCTCCTGAGGTTCTCCGACCTCACCTTGGAGTTAAATGGATGAAGCTGGGGTCAGGGGAAGTGGCTTTGGGTCCTCCTGAGGTTCTCCTGAGGTTCTCCAAATCAGGTTTTGGTTCCTCCTGAGGTTCTCCAGACCTGCTCCTCACCCAGGCCTGGAATTTGGGCTCAGGGGACGTGGTTCTGGGTCCTCCTGACCTTCTCCAGCAGCGACTTAGAACCCTCCTGAGATACCACCTCACCCGGGGCTGTGCCTTGCGGTGGGGCTGAGGTGGCCGTGGAGGTCCCTGGTGACCCCAGGGATGTCCCCGCAGGTGGGGCCAGCTGGGAGGAGAGCAACGCCCGCACCTTCAACATCGAGGGCACGTCCTACGCGCTGCTGGCCCTGCTGGAGATGAAGAAGTCCGAGCTGGCCGGGCCGGTGGTGCGGTGGTTGGCCCAGCAGAACTACTACGGAGGAGGTTACGGATCCACCCAGGTGGGACACCTGGCCACCCCGGGGACATCCCTGGTGGACAGGGGTGGGCCTTGTGGTGCTGGGGACAGCTTGGGTGGCACAGGAGGTGAAGGTCGGGCGGATGAGGTTGGGGTGGTCCAGGTGGTGTCACCAAGGTCTGGTGGGACCGGTGTCACCTGAAGGTTGCTCTGAAGAGGTTGGGGTGGTCCAGGTGGTGTCACCAAGCTCTGGTGGCACCAGTGTGACCTTGAGGCCACTCTGAAGATCTGGTGGGTTCTCCACCAGTGTCACCAAGCCATGGTGACCCTGATGTCCCCTCAAGGCCATCCAGGAGAACTTGTGGCCTCTCCACCAGTGTCTCCAAGGCCTGGTGGCACCAATGTCACCTCAAGGTTATGCAGAAGAGGTTGGGGTGGTCCAGGTGGTGTCACCAAGGCCTGGTGGGACCGGTGTCACCTGAAGGTTGCTCTGAAGAGTTTGGGGTGGTGCAGGTGGTGTCACCAAGGTCTGGTGGCACCAATGTGACCTTGAAGATCTGGTGGGTTCTCCACCAGTGTCACCAAGCCCTGGTGGCACCAATGTCACCTCAAGGTGATTCAGAAGAGTTTGGGGTGGTCCAGGTGGTGTCACCAAGGTCTGGTGGCACCAGTGTGACCTTGAGGCCACTCTGAAGATCTGGTGGGTTCTCCACCAGTGTCACCAAGCCATGGTGACTCTGATGTCCCCTCAGGCCACCCAGGAGAACTTGTGGGTTCTCCACCCAGTGTCACCAAGGCCTGGTGGCACTGGTGTCACCTGAAGGTTGCTCTGAAGAGGTTGGGGTGGCCCAGGTGGTGTCTCCAAGCCCTGGTGGCACCAATGTCACCTCAAGGTGACTCAGAAGAAGTTGGGGTGGCCCAGGTGGTGTCACCAAGGCCTGGTGGGACCAATGTCACCTCGAGGTTACTCAGAAGATCTGGTGGGTTCTCCATCAGTGTCACCAAGCCATGGTGACCCTGATGTCCCCTCAGGCCACCCAGGAGAACTTGTGGGTTCTCCACCCAGTGTCACCAAGCTCTGGTGACACCAATGTCCCCTCAGGCCACCATCCTGGTGTTCCAAGCGCTGGCCCGGTACCAGGTGGACACAGTTGGTGTCCCCAAGCTGTGGTGACCGTGGTGTCCACCCAAAAGTTCTTGTGGGTTCTCCATCAATGTCCCCAAGCCCTGGTGACCCCGGTGTCCCCTCAGGCCACCATCCTGGTGTTCCAAGCGCTGTCCCAGCACACACAGTTGGTGTCCCCAAGCCCTGGTGACCCTGGTGTCCACCCAGAAGATCTCGTGGGTTCTCCATCAATGTCTCCAAGCCCTGGTGACCCCGGTGTCCCCTCAGGCCACCATCCTGGTGTCCCCAAGCCCTGGTGACCCCGGTGTCCCCTCAGGCTACCATCCTGGTGTCCCCAAGCCCTGGTGACCCTGGTGTCTCCTCAGGCCACCATCCTGGTGTCCCCAAGCCCTGGTGACCCTGGTGTCTCCTCAGGCCACCATCCTGGTGTTCCAGGCGCTGGCGCGGTACCAGGTGGTGTCCCCAAGCCCTGGTGACCCTGGTGTCCACCCAGAAGATCTTGTGGGTTCTCCATCAGTGTCCCGAACCCCTGGTGATCCTGGTGTCTCCTCAGGCCACCATCCTGGTGTCCCCAAGCCCTGGTGATCCTGGTGTCCCCTCAGGCCACTATCCTGGTGTCCCCAAGCCCTGGTGACCCTGGTGACCCCGGTGTCCCCTCAGGCCACCATCCTGGTGTTCCAGGCGCTGGCGCGGTACCAGGTGGTGTCCCCAAGCCCTGGTGACCCCGGTGTCTCCTCAGGCCACCATCCTGGTGTTCCAGGCGCTGGCGCGGGTACCAGGTGGTGTCCCCAAGCCCTGGTGACCCCGGTGTCCCCTCAGGCCACCATCCTGGTGTTCCAGGCGCTGGCGCGGTACCAGGCGGCCGCGCGGGCGCAGGAGCAGCTGGAGCTGGACGTGTCGGTGCTGCTGCCGCGCCGCGCCAGCCCCGTCAAATACCGCATCGAGAACCGCAACGCGCTGGTGGCGCGCTCCGCCGAGGTAACGGCGCCGCCAGCTGGCACCTGGCACGGGCACCTGGCATCGGCACCTGGCACCTGTCCCTGGCATCTGTCCCTGTCCCTGTCCCTGGCACCTGTCCCTGGCATTGGCATCTGGCATCGGCACCTGGCATTGGCGCCTGGCACCTGTCCCTGGCACCTGTCCCTGTCCCTGTCCCTGGCACCTGGCATTGGCACCTGGCACCTGTCCCTGTCCCTGGCATTGGCACCTGGCATCGGCACCTGTCCCTGTCCCTGTCCCTGTCCCTGGCACCTGGCATCGGCACCTGTCCCTGTCCCTGTCCCTGTCCCTGACATTGGCACCTGGCATCGGCACCTGGCACCTGTCCCTGTCCCTGTCCCTGGCACCTGGCATTGTCACCTGGCCCTGGCACCTCTCCCTGTCCCTGACACCTGTCCCTGGCATTGTCACCTGGAATTGTCCCTGTCCTTGTCCCTGGCATTGTCACCTGGCCCTGTCTCTGTCACCTGTCACCTGGCATTGTCACTGTCACCTGTCCCCTGGCATTGTCACCTGTCACCTGTCCTTGTCACCTGTCCTCGGCACCTGTCCTTGTCACCTCCCCCTGACATTCTCACCTGGCATTGTCACCTGTCCCTGTCCCTGACACCTGTACCTGGCACCTGGCACCTGGAATTGTCCCTGTCCTTGTCCCTGGCATTGTCACCTGTCCCTGTCCCTGACACCTGTCCCTGGCATTGTCACTGTCACCTGGCATTGTCACTGTCACCTGTCCTTGTCACCTGTCCTCGGCACCTGTCCCTGTCCTTGTCACCTCTCCCTGGCATTCTCACCTGTCCTTGGCACCTGTCCCTGGCATTGGCACCTGTTCCTGTCCCTGTCCCTGCTGTTGTCACCTGTCCCTGTCCCTGGCATTGGCACCTGGCACCTGTCCCTGTCTCTGTCACCTGTCCCCTGGCATTGTCACCTGGCACTGGCACCTGTCCCTGTCCCTGACACCTGTCCCTGGCATTGTCACCTGTCACCTGGCATTGTCACCTGTCCTTGGCACCTGTCCCTGTCCCTGTCCTGCCGTTGTCACCTGTCCCTGTCACCTGGCATTGGCACCTGTCCCTGTCCCTGGCATTGGCACCTGTCCCTGTCCCTGTTACCTGGCACCTGGCATTGTCACTTGTCCTGGGCACCTGTCCTTGGAACCTGGCACCTGGCACATGCACCTGGCACCTGGAATTGTCCCTGTCCCTGGCACTGTCACCTGTCCTTGGCACCTGTCCCTGTCCTTGTTACCTGTCCTCTGGCATTGTCACCTGTCACTGTTACCTGTCCTCTGGCATTGTCACCTGGCACCTGTCCTTGGCACCTGTCCTTGGCACCTCTCATCTGTCCCTGGCATTGTCACTTGTCCTTGTCACCTGTCCCTGTCCTTGTCACCTGTCCCTGTCCTTGTCACCTGGCACCTGTCCATGTCCTTGTCACCTGTCCTTGGCACCTGTCCTTGGCACCTGTCCTTGTCACCTGGCACCTGTCCCTGGCACCTGATACCTGGAACTGTCTTGCCACCTGTCCCTGTCCTTGTCACCTGTCCTTGTCACCTGTCCTTGTCACCTGTCCCTGTCCTTGTAACCTGTCACCTGTCCCTGTCCTTGTCATCTGTCCTTATAACCTGTCACTGTCCTTGTCACCTGTCCTTGTCACCTGGCATTGGCACCTGTCCCTGTCCTTGTCACCTGGCACCTGTACCTGCCACCTGGCACCTGGAATTGTCCCTGTCCCTGGCAATGTCACCTGTCCTTGTCCCTGGCATTGTCACTATCCTTGTCACCTGTCCTTGGCATCTGTCCTTGGCACTCTGTCCCTGTCACCTGTCCCTGTCCTTGGCACCTGTCCCTGTCACCTGGCATTGTCACCTGTCCCTGTCCCTGTCACCTGGCACCTGTCCCTGGCATTGTCACTTGTCCTTGGCACCTGTCTTTGTCACCTGTCCTGGTCACCTATACCTGGCACCTGGCTCCTGGCACCTGGCACCTGGAATTGTCCCTGGCACCTGGCACCTGGCACCTGTCCTTGTCACCTGTCCCTGTCCTTATCACCTGTCCTTGTCACCTGTCCCTGTCCCCTGGCACTGGCACCTGTCCCTGGCACCTGTCCCTGTCCTTGGCACTTGTCACCTGTCACCTGGCATTGTCACCTGTCCCTGTCCCTGTCCCCTGGCACTGGCACCTGTCCCCTCCCGATGTCCCCTCTCCTGTCCCAGTGTCCCCTGTCCCCTCCCGATGTCCTCAATGTCCCCTGTCCCTCCTGGGGACGTCTCCTGTCCCCTCCTGATGTCCCCAATGTCCCCTCCCGATGTCCTCAATGTCCCCTGTCCCTCCTGGGGACGTCTCCTGTCCCCTCCTGATGTCCCCAATGTCCCCTCCCGATGTCACCAACGTCCCCTGTCCCTCCTGGGGATGTCACCTGTCCCCTGCCAACGTCCCCTGCCCCCCTCCCAATGTCCCCTGTCCTCTCCCAGTGTCCCCTACCAATGTCCCTGATGTCCCCGATGTCCCCAATGTCCCCTCCCAATGTCCCCTCTCAATGTCCCCTGTCCCTCCTGGGGATGTCCCCTGCCCCCTCCCAATGTCCTCAATATCCCCAATGTCCCCAATGTCCTCAATGTCCCCAATATCCCCAATGTCCCCAGTGTCCCCAATGTCCCCGATGTCCCCAATGTCCCCAATGTCCCCAATGTCCCCAATGTCCCCAATATCCCCAGTGTCCCCAGTGTCCCCAATGTCCCCAATGTCCCCAATGTTCCCAATGTCCCCAATGTCCCCAGTGTCCCCAGTGTCCCCAGTGTCCCCAATGTCCCCAATGTCCCCAATGTCCCCAGTGTCCCCAGTGTCCCCAGTGTCCCCAATGTCCCCAATGTCCCCAATATCCCCAATGTCCCCAATATCCCCAATGTCCCCAGTGTCCCCAATGTCCCCAGTGTCCCCGATGTCCCCAATGTCCCCGATGTCCCCTCAGACCAAGCACAACGAGGAGTTCACGGTCAAGGCGGAGGGCGTGGGCAAGGGGACAATGACAGTGGTGACCGTGTACCACGTCCCCAATGTCCCCAGTGTCCCCAATGTCCCCTCCCAATGTCCCCTCTCAATGTCCCCTGTCCCTCCTGGGGATGTCCCCTGCCCCCTCCCAATGTCCTCAATGTCCTCAATGTCCCCAGTGTCCCCAATGTCCCCAATGTCCCCGATGTCCCCTCAGACCAAGCACAACGAGGAGTTCACGGTCAAGGCCGAGGGCGTGGGCAAGGGGACAATGACAGTGGTGACCGTGTACCACGCCAAGGTCCCCGAGAGGGAGGACAAGTGTGACAAGTTCCAGCTGAGCGTGGACGTGCAGGACGTCGACCACGGTGGGTCCCCAAGTGTCCCCTCCCTGTCCTGGCGGTGTCACCGCCAGCCCCTCCCCGTGTCCCCTGTGTGAGTGCCTCGTGTCACCTTTGATGTCACCTCATTGTCCCCACCCAGGCAGGGAAGAGCAGGACATCATCAGGACAGTCAAGATCAACATCTGCACCAGGTGGGGACAGTGGGGACATTGGGGACATTGAGGACATTGGGGACACTGGGGACATTGGGGACATTGGGGACATTGGGGACATTGGGGACATTGGGGACTCTGGGGATATTGGGGACAGTGGGGACAGTGGGGAATTGGGGACACTGGGGACATTGGGGACAGTGGGGACAGTGGGGAATTGGGGACAGTGGGGAATTGGGGACATTGGGGACATTGGGCACACTGGGGGCACTGGGGACATTGGGGACACTGGGGAATTGGGGACATTAGGGACATTGGGGACTTTGGAAATATTGGGGACACTGGGGACATTGGGAACAGTGGGGAATTGGGGACAGGGGGGATGTTGGGGACATTGGGGACACTGGGGACATTGGGGACACTGGGGAATTGGGGACACTGGGGACATTGGGGACTTTGGCAATATTGGGGACACTGGGGACATTGGGGACACTGGGGACACTGAGGACATTGGGGACATTGGGGACAGTGGGGAATTGGGGACATTGGGGACATTGGGGACTTTGGAGATATTGGGGACACTGGGGACACTGAGGACATTGGGGACATTGGGGACAGTGGGGAATTGGGGACATTGGGGACATTGGGGACTTTGGAGATATTGGGGACACTGGGGACATTGGGGACAGTGGGGAATTGGGGACAGGGGGGATGTTGGGGACAGGGATATCGGTGAAAGGATGGGGACAGCAGGGACAGTGGGGACACTGAGGACATTGGGGACATTGGGGGATATTGGGGACAGGGAGAAAAATGGGGTCATTGGGGACATCAGGCACAGGGTGAGGACATTGGGGACACTGGGGACAGGGAGGAAAATGGGGACACTGGACAGGGACAGCAGGGAGAGGATGGGGACATTGGGGACATTGGGACACGAGGGACATTGGGGACAGGGAGGAAAATGGGGGCATTGGGGACATTGGAGACAACGTGTGGAATGGGATGGAGGAACACTGGGGACTTTGGGGACACTGAGGACACTGGAGACATTGGGGACACTGAGGACATTGGTGGACACTCGGGATATTGGGGACAGTGGGGACAATGGGGACATGGAGACATTGGGGACACTGGGGACATTGGGGACAGGGACAGCAGGGAAAGGATGGGGACATTGGGGACAGGGTGGGGAATGGGATGGAGGGACACTGGAGACACTGGGGACACTGGGGACATTGGGGACAGGGTGGGGACATTGGGGACGTTGAGGACATTGGGGACACGGAGACATTGGGGACACTGGGGACATTGGGGACAGGGTGGGGACATTGGGGACATGGAGACATTGGGGACACGGAGACATTGGGGACACTGGGGACATGGGGGACAGGGTGGGGACATTGGGGACATGGAGACATTGGGGACACTGGGGACATTGGGGACACTGGGGACAACAGAGATAGAGAGGAGGTGTTGTTGACAGGGACATCAGGGAGAGGATGGGGACATGGGGGACAGGGTGGGGACATTGGGGACATTGGGGACAGGGAAGGGATGTTGGGGACAGGGACATCGAGGACAGGGTGAGGACATTGGGGACATTGGGGACAGGGTGGGGAATGGGATGGAGGGACACTGGGGACATCAGGGACAAGGAGGGGATCTTGGGGACATTGGGGACATTGGGGATCTTGGGGACATTGGGGACACGGTGGGGAATGGGTTGGAGGCACGCTGGAGACATTGGGGACAGAGAGGAGGTGTTGGGGACAGGGACATCAGGGAAAGGATGGGGACATTGGGGACAGGGTGGGGACATTGGGGACAGGATGAGGAATGGGCTGGAGGGACAGCAGGGACATTGGGGACACTGGGGACAGCAGGGACAGAGAGGGGGCGTTGGGGACAGGAACATCAGGGGAAGGATGGGGACACTGGGGACACTGAGGACTTTGGGGACATTGGGGACAACAGGGACAAGGAGGGGATCTTGGGGACATTGGGGACACTGGGGACAGGGTGGGGAATGGGATGAAGGGACACTGGTGACATTGGGGACACTGGGGACAAGGATGGTGAGATTGGGGACAGAAAGGGTGGGTCCTTGTCCCATGGGGACATTGGGGACATCGGGGAGGGACAGGGGGCGTGGGGACAGGCGGGGTGGCCTCAGCTGTGTCCCCACAGGTACCTGGACACCGTGGATGCCACCATGTCCATCCTGGACGTGTCCATGCTGACGGGATTCACACCGGACGTGCAGGACCTCAGAAGGGTCAGTGTGGGGACATGGGGACACTGTGGGGGACATGGGGACACCATCAGGGACATGGGGACACTGAGGGGGACATGGGGACACCATCAGGGACATGGGGACACTGTGGGGGACATGGGGACACCAAGGGGACACCGTGGATGCCACCATGTCCATCCTGGACGTGTCCATGCTGACGGGATTCACACCGGATGTGCAGGACCTCAGGAGGGTCAGTGTGGGGACATGGGACACCACGGGGACACCATCAGGGACATGGGGACACTGAGGGGGACATGGGGACACCAAGGGGAC
Organism: Melospiza melodia melodia; assembly: GCF_035770615.1. NCBI lineage: Eukaryota > Metazoa > Chordata > Aves > Passeriformes > Passerellidae > Melospiza > Melospiza melodia. Next base: position 64,381 of record NW_026948534.1, read on the forward strand.
ACCGTGGATGCCACCATGTCCATCCTGGACGTGTCCATGCTGACGGGATTCACACCGGACGTGCAGGACGTCAGGAGGGTCAGTGTGGGGACATGGGACACCACGGGGACACCAGGGGGACATGGGGAGACTGAGGGGGACATGGGGACACCAAGGGGACAGTGTGGATGCCACCATGTCCATCCTGGACGTGTCCATGCTGACGGGATTCACACCGGATGTGCAGGACCTCAGGAGGGTCAGTGTGGGGACATGGGACACCACGGGGACACCATGGGGACACGGGGACACTGTGGGGACATGGGGACAAAGACATGGGACCCCAAGTCTTTGTGCCACCATGTGCCACCATGTCCCCTCATTCCCACATGTGCATCCTTGTGTCCCCACATCCTTGTTGTCCCCATGTGTCCCCTGTGCCTGGTGTCACACTGTCCCCGCTGTCCCCAGTGTCACACTGTCCCCAATGTCACGCTGTCCCTGATGTCCCCAATGTCACACTGTCCCCAGTGTCACACTGTCCCCATTGTCCCCCGTGCCCAGTGTCATACTGTCCCCAATGTCACCCTGTCCCCACTGTCTCTGGTGTCACTCTGTCCCCTCTGTCCTGGTGTCACACTGTCCCCAGTGTCCATGTCACACTGTCCCCATTGTCCCCCATGCCCAATGTCACTCTGTCCCTGCTGTCCCCGGTGTCACTCTGTCCCCAATGTCACCCTGTCCCCGCTGTCCCCAGTGTTGCTCTGTCCCTGCTGTCCCTGCTATCCCCAATGTCCCACTGTCCCCACTGTCCCCAATGTCCCACTGTCCCCAATGTCACTCTGTCTCCACTGTCCCTTGTGGCACTCTGTCCCTGCTGTCCCCAATGTCACTCTGTCCCCAATGTCACTCTGTCCCTCTGTCCCCGTGTCCCCAGCTGTCCGAGGGCGTGGACAGGTACATCTCCAAGTTCGAGCTGGACCAGGACAAAGAGCGGAGCAACGTCGTCATTTACCTGGACAAGGTGGGGACACTGGGGACACTGGGGACACTGGGGACATTGGGGACATTGGGGACATTGGGGACACGAGGATGGGGACAGAACTGGGGTGGTGGCAGGGACAAGGTGGGACAGGGATAGGACAGGGTGGGGACAGGATGGGACAGGGACAGGGCCATGGATGGGACAGGGATGGGGACAAGATGTCACAGGACCCAAGATGGAGGTGGGGACATGAGGAGGGACAGGAGGGTGACAAGCGTGATGACAAAGGTGGGGACACGGGGGACACTGGGGACAGGAGGGACATGGGGACAGGGACAAGATGGGACAGGAATGTGAGAGGACAGGGATGGGGACAGGGGTCAGGACAGAGTTGGGGACATGGGCAGGGACAGGAAGGGGACAAGGCTGTGACAGGGACACAGCTGGGACAGGGGTGGTGACAGCAACAGTCCCAAGGTGGTGACAAGGACAGGGGTGGGTGGGGACAGCACGGGGACGTGGCTGGGGACAGGAACAGGTGCGCGTTGTGGAGGTGGCTCGCAGCCTGTCTGAGTGCCACCCCCATGTCCCCTGTCCCTGTCCTGGTGTCCCCCTGTCCCTCTGTCTCTGTCCAATGTTCCCTATCCCCTGTCCCCATCCCTGTCCCTGTTGTTGTCCCGTGTCCCTCTACCATGTCCCATGTCCCCTGTCCTTGTCCCTTGTCCCCTGTCCTTGTCCCTTGTCCCCTGTCCCTGTCATTGTCCCTCTCCCCTACCCCCTGTCCCTGTCCCCATGCTGTTCCCGTCCCTGTCCCCATCCCTGTCCCTGTCCCCTGTCCCTGTGCTGTCCCCTGTCCCTGTGGCTCTCCCTATGGCTTTGCCCTGTCCCCATCCCTGTCCCCCATCCCTGTCCCCATGCTGTCCCCTGTCCCCTGTCCCCTGTCCCTGTCCCCATCCCTGTCCCCGTGTTGTCCCCATCCCTATCCCCTGTTGTTGTCCCTTGTCCCTGTCCCCATCCCTGTCCCTGTCCCCATCCCTTGTCCCTGTCCCCATCCCTGTCCCCTGTCCCTGTCCCTTGTCCTTGTCCCCATTCCTGTCCCCATTCCTGTCCCCATCCCTGTCCCTGTCCCTGTCCCTGTCCCTGTCCCCGCGCTGTCCCCAGGTGTCACACAGGGCCCAGGAGTGTTTCGCCTTCAAGGCCCACCAGAGGTTCCAGGTGGGGCTGATCCAGCCAGCGGCCGTCAGCGTCTACAGCTACTACAGCATTGGTGTGTCACTGTCATTGTCACTGTCACTGTGTCATTGTCACTGTGTCATTGTCACTGTCATTGTCACTGTCATTGTCACTGTCATTGTCATTGTCACTGTGTCATTGTCACTGTCATTGTCACTGTCTACAGCTACTACAGCATTGGTGTGTCACTGTCATTGTCACTGTCATTGTCATTGTCACTGTATCATTGTCACTGTCATTGTCACTGTCATTGTCACTGTCTACAGCTACTACAGCATTGGTGTGTCACTGTCATTGTCACTGTCATTGTCACTGTCACTGTGTCATTGTCACTGTGTCATTGTCACTGTCATTGTCACTGTCTACAGCTACTACAGCATTGGTGTGTCACTGTCATTGTCACTGTCATTGTCATTGTCACTGTATCATTGTCACTGTCATTGTCACTGTCTACAGCTACTACAGCATTGGTGTGTCACTGTCATTGTCACTGTCATTGTCACTGTCACTGTGTCATTGTCACTGTCATTGTCACTGTCTACAGCTACTACATCATTGGTGTGTGACTGCCATTGTCACTGTCACTGTCATTGTCACTGTCACTGTCACTGTGTCACTGTGTCATTGTCACTGTCATTGTCACTGTCACTGTGTCATTGTCACTGTCTACAGCTACTACAGCATCAGTGTGTGACTGTTATTGTCACTGTCACTGTCACTGTCACTGTGTCACTGTGTCATTGTCACTGTCATTGTCACTGTCACTGTCACTGTGTCACTGTGTCATTGTCACTGTCATTGTCACTGTCTACAGCTACTACAGCATCGGTGTGTCACTGTCATTGTCACTGTCATTGTCACTGTCACTGTCACTGTGTCATTGTCACTGTCTACAGCTACTACAGCATCAGTGTGTGACTGTTATTGTCACTGTCACTGTCACTGTCACTGTCACTGTGTCACTGTGTCATTGTCATTGTCATTGTCACTGTCTACAGCTACTACAGCATTGGTGTGTGACTGTCACTGTCATTGTCACTGTCATTGTCATTGTCCCCTCTGTCCCTGTCCCTGTCCCTGTCCCCAGTGCCACCCAGGTCACCTGGGTCACCTCTGTCACATGTGTCCCCATCTCCTTGTGTCCCCCTGGCTGATGTCCTCGCAGTCCCCTGATGTCCCCAGCTGTCCCCACTCTCCCCAGCTGTCCCCTGATGTCCCCTGATGTCCCCGTGTCCCCTGCTGTCTCCTGATGTCCCCGCTGTCCCCTGATGTCCCTGTGTCCCCTGATGTCCCCACATCCCCAGCTGTCCCACCTGTCTTCACTGTCCCCTGCTGTCCCCACTGTCCCCTGCTGCCCCCAGACATCCCCCTGCTGTCCCCTGCTGTCCTCACATCCCCTGATGTCCCTGCTGTCCCCTACTGCCCCCTGCTGTTCCCCACTGTCCCCACATCCCCTGATGTCCCTGCTGTCCCCAGCTGTCCCCAGCCGTCCCCAGCTGTCCCCGCTGTCCCCACATACCCTGCTGTCTCCTGTGTCCTCGCTGTCCCCAGCTGTCCCCTGCTGTCCTCAGCTGTCCCCAGCTGTCCCCAGCTGTCCCTGCTGTCCCCTACTGTCCCCAGCCGTCCCCAGCTGTCCCCGCTGTCCCCACATACCCTGCTGTCTCCTGTGTCCTTGCTGTCCCCAACTGTCCCCTGCTGTCCCTGCTGTCCCCTGCTGTCCCCACATCCCCTGCTGTCCCCAACTGTTCCCAGCTGTCCCCTGCTGTCCTCAGCTGTCCCCTGCTGTCCCAGCTGTCCCAGCTGTCCCCTGATGTCCCCGTGTCCCCACAGACGATCGCTGCACGCGGTTCTACCACCCGGACAAGGAGGGAGGGAAACTGAACAAGATCTGCCAGGGGGACGTTTGTCGCTGCGCCGAAGGTGACACGGGGACACGGGGACACGGGGACACGGGGACGGGGGGGACACGTCCTGGCTATGGTGGGACACGTCATGGTCATGGTGGGACACCATGGTCATGGTGGGACACGGGGACACCCAGACACGGGGACAGGGTGGGACGTGTCATGGCCATGGTGGGACACTTCATGGTCATGGTGGGACACAGGGACACAGGGACACCCGGACACGGGGACAGGGGGGGACACGTCATGGTCATGGTGGGTCACATCATGGTCATGGTGGGTCACATCATGGTCATGGTGGGACACGGGGACACAGGGACATGGGGGCAGGGGGGGACACGTCATGGCCATGGTGGGGACGTGTCCTGGCCATGGTGGGACACGTTGATGTGATGAGTAACTTCATGGTCATGGTGGGACACATCATGGCCATGATGGGAGCATGTCATGATCATTGTGGGACAGGTTGATGTGATGGGACACTTCATGGCCATGGTGGGGACAAGTCATGGTCATAGCGGGACACATCAATGATGAGATGTCACATGTCACCATGATGAGGACGTGTCATGGCCATGGTGGAACAGGTCACGGTCATGGTGGGACACGTCACGGTCATGGTGGGACACGTCATGGCCATGGTGGGACACATCAATGATGAGATGTCACATGTCACCATGATGGGGACAATGGCTATGGTGGAGACATGTCCCTGCCATGGTGGGACACATCACGGTCATGGTGGGACACTTCATGGCCATGGTGGAACACGTCACAGTCATGGTGGGACACTTCATGGCAATGGTGGGACATGTCATGGCCATGGTGGGGACACAATGTGGTGGGACAATTTATGGCCATAATGGGTACATGTCCCTGCCATGATGGGGACATGTCCTGGTCATGGTGGGACATGTCATGGTCATAGTGGGACACATCAGTGATGTCACATGTCACCATGGTGGGACATGATGTAATGGGCCACTACATGGCCATGGTGGGACACGTCATGGTCATGGTGGGGCACATCAATGATGAGATGTCACATGTCACTGTGATGGGGACATGTCATGACCATGGTGGGGACATGTCATGGTCATGGTGAGACACATCATGGTCATGGTGGAACACATCAATGATGAGATGTCACATGTCACCATGATGGGGACGTGTCATGGCTATGGTGGAGACATGTCCTGGTCATGATGGGCACATGTCACGGTCATGGTGGGACACGTCATGGCCATGGTAGGGACATGTCATGGAATGGTGGGACAGGTTGATGTGATGGGACACGTCATGGCCATGATGGGGACATGTCATGGCCATGGTGGGACACGTCATGGCCGTGGTGGGACACTTCAATGATGGGATGTCACATGTCACCATGATGGGGACGATGGCTATGGTGGAGACATGTCCCTGCCATGGTGGGACACATCACGGTCATGGTGGGGACACGTCATGGCCATGGTGAGACATGTTGATGTGATGGGACACTTCATGGTCATGGTGGGGACATGTCACAGTCATGGTGGGACATGTCATGGCCATAGTGATGTCATTGTCATTTCCCCGTGATGTCCCTACGATGTCCCCACGATGTCCCCGTGATGTCCCCACAGAGAGCTGCTTCAAGCGCCAGGAGGAGCCCGTGGACATCACGGTCAACCAACGCATCGAGAAGGCCTGCGAGCCTGGGGTGGACTTCGGTGAGACATGGGGACAGTGGGGACACTGGGGACATTGAGGACAATGGGGGACAGTGGGGGCAATGGGGGCAATGGGGACATTGGGGACAGTGGGGACATTGGGGATAATGGGGGACAATGGGGACAATGGGGGACAATGGGGGCAATGGGGACACTGGGGACACTGGGGACATTGGGGATAATGGGGGACAGTGGGGGCAATGGGGACATTGGGGACAGTGGGGACAATGGGGACATTGGGGACATTGGGGACAGTGAGGACATTGGGGGACATTGGGAGACATTGGGGACAGTGGGGACACTGGGGACATTGGGGATAATGGGGGACAATGGGGACAGTGGGGGCAATGGGGACATTGGGGACAGTGGGGACAATGGGGCCAATGGGGGCAATGGGGACATTGGGGACATTGGGGGAAATGGGGACAGTGGGGACAAAGGGGGCAATGGAGATATTGGGGCATTTGGGACACTGGGGACATTTGGGACATTGAGGACATTGGGGGACATTGGGGACATTGGGGACAGTGGGGACAATGGGGACACTGGGGGAATTGGGAACATTGGGGACATTGGAAGCAATGGGGACATTGGAAGCAATGGGGACATTGGGGACAATGGAGACATCTGCGACATTGGGGACATTGGGGATCTTGGGGGAATTGGGGGACAATGGGGACAATGGGGGCAATGGGGGCAATGGAGACACTGGGGGACAATCCGGACTTTGGGGACATTGTGGACATTGGGAGCATTGGGGACATCAGGGACATTGGGGACATGGGGTGATAAGGGGTCATGGCGGGTGGCTTGGGGACATCGGGGACATGGCAGGACCAGGGGGGACAGGGGACGTGGAAGGGCCACCCTGGCGGGGGTGACTGTCCCCATTGTCCCCAATGTCCCCATTGTCCCCTGGCAGTGTACAAGGTGAGGGTGGTGGCACAGGGGTGACTGTCCCCAACGTGTCCCCAATGTCCCCTGGCAGTGTACAAGGTGAGGGTGGTTGCACAGGGGTGACTGTCCCCAATGTCCCCAATGTGTCCCCAATGTCCCCAATGTCCCCTGGCAGTGTACAAGGTGAGGGTGGTTGCACAGGGGTGACTGTCCCCAACGTGTCCCCAATGTCCTCATTGTCCCCTGGCAGTGTACAAAGTGAGGGTGGTGGCACAGGGGTGACTGTCCCCAATGTCCCCAATGTGTCCCCAATGTCCCCAATGTGTCCCCTGGCAGTGTACAAGGTGAGGGTGGTGGCACAGGGGTGACTGTCCCCATTGTCCCCAATGTGTCCCCAATGTCCCCAATGTGTCCCCTGGCAGTGTACAAGGTGAGGGTGGTGGCACAGAGGAGACTGTCCCCAATGTCCCCAATGTGTCCCCATTGTCCCCTGGCAGTGTACAAGGTGAGGGTGGTGGCACAGGAGGAGACCTCGACCTACGACAATTACGTCATGGAGGTGCTGTCGGTCATCAAGATGGGTACGGCCACCATGGGCTGGGGACAAGGCCACCACGGGGGAGACAAGGCCACCATGGTGGGGACAAGGCCACCATGGGGGAACATGGCCATCATGGGGGTACATGGCCATCATGGGGGGACAAGGCCACCATGGGGGAACAAGGCCACCATGGTGGGGACAAGGCCACCATGGGCTGGGGACAAGGCCACCACGGGGGGGACAAGGCCACCATGGTGGGGACAAGGCCACCATGGGGGAACAAGGCCACCATGGGGGTACATGGCCATCATGGGGGGACAAGGCCACCATGGGCTGGGGACAAGGCCACCACAAGGGGGGACAAGGCCACCGTGGGGGAGCATGGCCACCATGGGGGAACATGGAAGGAGGACAAGGTCAGCCTCAAGAAGGTGACATGGCCACCTCAGGGGGACAAGGCCACCAAAAGGGAGGAGACGGTCACCATGGGAAGGGACATGGTGGGGGTCACCTGCAGATGGGGACACTCAAGTGCGTTGGTTGGGGACAGCCAGGTGGGGTGGTGTCACCTGGGTGGGGTTGGTGTCACCCAATTGTAGTTGGTGTCACCTAACTGCGTTTGGTGTCACCCAGTTGGGGTTGGTGTCACCTAACTGGGGTCAGTGTCACCCAAGTGGGGTTGGTGTCACCCAGATGAGTCAATGTCACCCAGCTGGGGTCAGTGTCACCCAATTGGAGTTGGTGCCATGGTGACACGGTGACACAGTGCCATGGTGCCACGGTGCCGTGGTGCCACGGTGACACGGTGACATGGTACCATGCTGACACGGTGACACGGTGGACATGGTGCCATCATGGTGGCATGGTGACACGGTGCCATGGTGACGTGGTGCCATGGTGCCACGTTGCCATGGTGACACGGTGACACGGTGACAGGCACGGACGAGAACCCGGCGGGCAGCAACAGGACCTTCGTGAGCCACCAGCAGTGCAGGGACGCCCTGAGGCTGCAGAGGGGACAGGACTACCTGCTCTGGGGACAGGCCAGCGACCTCTGGGCCAGCGGCAGACAGTAGGACACCGGCCCAATGTCCCCAATGTCCCCATTGTCCCCACTGTCCCTAGTGTCCCCTGTTCCCAGTGTCCCCACTCTCCCATGTCCCTTGTCCTCCATATCCCCAGTGTCCCCATTGTCCCCATTGACCCCCCATATCCCCACTGCCCCCACTGTCCCCTGAATTCCCACTGTCCCCATGTCCCCCAGTGTCCCCAATGTCCCCAGTGTCCCCATTGTCCCCTGTGTCCCCAGTGTCCCCTATATCCCCAATGACCCCTGTCCCCATTGTCCCCATTGTTGCCGTGTCCCCTGAATTCCCTATGTCCCCATTGCCCCTCTATCCCCATTGTGCCCATTGTCCCCCATTGTCCCTTGTGTCCCCAGTGTCCCCATTGTCCCCTGTGTCCTCATTGTCCCCATTGTCCCTATTGTCTCCTGTGTCCCCAGTGTCCCCATTGCCCCCATTGGCCCCTGTGTCCCCATTGTCCCTATTGTCCCCAGTGTCCCCATTGCCCCCATTGTCCCCTGTGTCCTCATTGTCCCTATTGTCCCCATTGTCACCATTGCCCCCATTGTCCCCTGTGCCCTCGTTGTCCCTATTGTCCCCATTGTCCCCACTGTCTCCATTGTCCCTCTACCCCAATGTCCCCTGTCCCCATTGCCCCATGTCCCCTTTCTCCCCATTTGTCCTTTATATCCCCATTGTCCCCTGTGTCCCCAGTGTCCCCACTGTCCCCACTGTCACTATTGGCCCTATATCCCCAGTGTCCCCATTGTCCTCATTGCCTCCATATTCCCATTGTCCCCTGAATTCCAGATGTCCCCATTGTCCCCCTTGTCCCCCATTGTCCCCATTGTCCCCTATATCCCCAATGTCCCCTGTCCCCATTGTCCCCTGTGTCCCCTATCCCCTCTATCCCCATTGTCCCCATTGTCCCCACTGCTCCTCTATTCCCATTGTCCCCATTGTCCCCTTTGCCCCATTGTCCTGTGTCCCCAGTGTCCCAACTGTCACCACAGTCCCCTATATCCCCTTTATCCCCACTGCCTCCACTGTCCTCACTGTCCCCACATCTGTCCCCATGTCCCTGTGTCCCCACGCTGTCTCCATGTCCCCATGTTTGTCCCCATGTCCCCAGCTGTCCCCACTGTCCCCATTGTCCCCAATGTCCCCATTGCCCCATTGTCCCCTGTGTCCCCAGTGTCCCAACTGTCACCACTGTCCCCTATATCCCCATTGTCCCCTATATCCCCTTTATCCCCACTGCCTCCACTGTCCCCACTGTCCCCACTGTCCCCATGTCCCCACATCTGTTCCCATGTCCCCGTGTCCCCATGGATGTCCCCATGTTTGTCCCCATGTCCCCAATTGTCCCCTGTGTCCCCATTGTCCCCATTGCCCCTATATCTCCATTGTCCCCACTGTCCCCATTGCCCCTCTGTCCCCATTGTCCCCATTGTCCTCTGAATTCCCAATGTCCCCATTGCCCTGTTTTCCCCACTGTCCCCATCGTCCCCTGTGTCCCCTATCCCCTCTATCCCCATTGCCCCATGTCCCCTTTCTCCCCATTTGTCCGATATATCCCCATTGTCCCCATTGTCCCCACTGTCCCCACTGTCCCCACTGTCCCCATTGCCCCCACTGTCCCATGTCCCATTGTCCCCATTGCCCCCACTGTCCCATGTCCCATTGTCCCCATTGCCCCCACTGTCCCATATCCCATTGTCCCCATTGTCCCCTAAATTCCTGATGTCCCCATTGTCCCCACTGCCCCCATTTTCCCCATTGTCCCCATGGTTGACCCCCAGCTGTCCCCGTGTCCCCCTGTCTGTCCTGGTGTCCCCCGTGTCCCCAGCTGTCCCCGTGTCCCCAGGTAGCGGTACCTGATGGGCAAGGACACCTGGCTGGAGGAGTGGCCTCCAAGGGCCACCCCTATGTCCCCATTGTCCCCATTGTCCCCATGTCGCCATGGCTGTTCCAATGGCTGTCCCCGTTTGTCCCCGTGTCCCCAGCTGTCCCTGTGTCCCCAGGTACAGGTACTTGATGGGCAAGGACACCTGGCTGGAGGAGTGGCCTCCAAGGGCCACCCCTATGTCCCCATTGTCCCCATTGTCCCCATGTCCCCATGGCTGTTCCAATGGCTGTCCCCGTCTGTCCCCATGTCCCCAGCTGTCCCCGTGTCCCCAGCTGTCCCCGTGTCACCAGGTAGCGGTACCTGATGGGCAAGGACACCTGGCTGGAGGAGTGGCCTCCAAGGGCCACCCCTATGTCCCCATTGTCCCCATGTCGCCATGGCTGTTCCAATGGCTGTCCCCGTTTGTCCCCGTGTCCCCAGCTGTCCCCGTGTCCCCAGGTACCGGTACCTGATGGGCAAGGACACCTGGCTGGAGGAGTGGCCCTCGGAGGCCACTTCTATATCCCCACTGTCCCCATTGTCCCCTATGTCCTCTCTGTCCCGATGTCCCCCGTCTGTCCCCGTGTCCCCAGCTGTCCCCGTGTCCCCAGCTGTCCCCGTGTCCCCAGGTAGCGGTACCTGATGGGCAAGGACACCTGGCTGGAGGAGTGGCCTCCAAGGGTCACCATATCCCCTCAGTCCCCATGTCCCCCTGTCTGTCCCTGTGTCCCCAGCTGTCCCCGTGTCCCCAGCTGTCCCCCGTGTCCCCAGCTGTCCCTGTGTCCCCAGGTACCGGTACCTGATGGGCAAGGACACCTGGCTGGAGGAGTGGCCCTCGGAGGCCGCGTGCCAGGACGCGTCGCTGCAGCGCCGCTGCCAGGACTTCGTCGAGTTCTCCGAGAACATGGCGTTCTTCGGCTGTCCCACCTGAGTCCCCGAGGTGCCACCACCCCGAGGTGCCACCACCCCGAGGTGCCACCGCCCCGGGATGCCACCACCCCCGAGGTGCCACCGCCTCGAGGTGTCACCAACCCGCTGGTGGCACCCAATTCTGGAGTGTCACCAACCCCCCTCAGCTGGCACCAAGTCCCAGCTGAGTCCCCGAGGTGCCACCACCCTTGGGTGGCACCAACCCGAGGTGTCACCACCCCGGGGTGGCACCCGGTCCTGGGGTGTCACCGCTCTTCTCCTGTCGCTTTTTGTCCCCTCCTCACGTTTTTTTTTTTGGGTTTTTTTTGTTAAAAAAGTCATTTCTGGGCAATTGGCTTTGGTGTCCTTGAAGGGAGGGACATGTGGGGGGAGTGGGGACATCAAGGGGACATGGGGACATCAAGGGGACATGGGGACATGGCAAGGGACATGGGGACATGGTAGGGGACATGGGGACATCAAGGGGACATGGGGACATGGTAAGGGACATGGGGACATGGTAGGGGACATGGGGACATCAAGGGGACATGGGGACATCAGAGGGGGCATGGGGACCCGGTAGGAGACAGGGGGACACCACAGGGGACATAGGGACACGACCGGGGTCATGGGGACATCAGAGGGGGCACGGGGACACCAGAGGGGACATGGGGACATCAGAAAGGACAGGGGGACATCAGAGGGGACATGGGGACATCAGAGGAGACATGGGGACATCAGAAAGGACATGGGGACATCAGAGGAGACATGGGGACCCAGTAGGAGACAGGGGGACACCACACTGGACATAGGGACACGACCAGGGTCATGGGGACATCAGAGGGGACATGGGGACATCAGAGAGGACATGAGGACACCAGAGGGGACATGGGGACATCAGAGGGGACAGGGGGACATCAGAGACGACATGGGGACATCAGAGAGGACATGGGGACATCAAGGGGACATGGGGACATCAGAGGGGGCATGGGGACCCGGTAGGAGACAGGGGGACACCACAGGGGACATAGGGACACGACCGGGGTCATGGGGACATCAGATGGGACACGGGGACACCAGAGAGGACATGGGGACATCAGATGGGGCATGGGGACATCAGAGGGGACATGGGGACACCAGAGAGGACATGGGGACATCAGAGGGGGCATGGGGACATCAGAGGGGGCATGGGGACACCAGAGAGGACAGGGGGACACCAGAGAGGACATGGGGACACCAGAGAGGACATGGGGACATCAGAGGGGACATGGGGACCCGGTAGGAGACAGGGGGACACCACACTGGACATAGGGACATGACCGGGGTCATGGGGACACCAGAGGGGACATGGGGACATCAGAGGGGACAGGGGGACATCAGAGGGGTCATGGGGACATCAGAGGGGACATGGGGACATCAGAGGGGGCATGGGGACACCAGAGAGGACATGGGGACATCAGAGAGGACATGGGGACATCAGAAAGGACAGGGGGACATCAGAGGGGACATGGGGACACCAGAGGGGGCATGGGGACATCAGAGGGGACATGGGGACACCAGAGAGGACATGGGGACATCAGAGGGGACATGGGGACACCAGAGGGGGCATGGGGACATCAGAGGGGGCATGGGGACACCAGAGAGGACATGGGGACATCAGATGGGGCATGGGGACACCACAGAGGACATGGGGACACCAGAGAGGACATGGGGACACCAGAGAGGACAGGGGGACATCAGAGAGGACATGGGGACATCAGAGGGGACATGGGGACACCAGAGAGGACATGGGGACATCAGAGGGGGCATGGGGACATCAGAGGGGACATGGGGACATCAGATGGGTCATGGGGACACCAGAGGGGACATGGGGACATCAGATGGGGCATGGGGACATCAGAGGGGACATGGGGACATCAGAGGGGGCATGGGGACCCGGTAGGAGACAGGGGGACACCACAGGGGACATAGGGACACGACCGGGGTCATGGGGACATCAGAGGGGGCACGGGGACATCAGAGAGGACATGGGGACACCAGAGAGGACAGGGGGACATCAGAGAGGACATGGGGACATCAGAGGGGACATGGGGACACCAGAGAGGACATGGGGACATCAGAGGGGGCATGGGGACATCAGAGGGGACATGGGGACATCAGATGGGTCATGGGGACATCAGAGGGGACAGGGGGACATCAGAGGGGGCACGGGGACACCATACCAGTCAAGGACCCCAAACTCTGCATGCCAAACCCCACACCCAAACTCTGCACCCCAAATTTCCCACCCCAAACCCTGCACCCCAAGTTCTGCACCCCAAACTCTGCACCCCACACTCGGCACCCCAAACTGCACCTCCAAACCCCACACTGAACTGCACACCCCAAATTCTGCACCCCACATTTCTGCACCCCACATTTCCCACCCCAAATTTCACATCCCAAACCCCACACCCCAAATTTTGCACCCTAAACTCTGAACCCACATTTCCCACCCCAAATTTCACACCCCAAACCCCGCACCCCAAATTTTGCACCCTAAACTCTGAACCCACATTTCCCACCCCAAATTTCACACCCCAATCCCGACACCCCAAATTTTGCACCCCACAATTCTGCACCCCACACTTCCCACCCCAAATTTCACACCCCAAACCCCGCACCCTAAATTTTGCACCCCAAACCCTGCACCCCGCATTTCACACCCCAGATTTCACACCCCAAACCCCGCACCCCAAATTTCCCACCCCAAATTTCACACCCCACATTTCACACCCCAAATTTTGCACCCCAATCCCCACACCCCACAATTCTGCACCCCACATTCCACACCCCAAATTTCACACCCCAAACCCCGCACCCCAAATTTTGCACCCCACAATTCACACCCCAAATTTCACACCCCAAATTTCACACCCCAAACCCCGCACCCCAAATTTTGCACCCTAAACTCTGAACCCACATTTCCCACCCCAAACCCCACACCCCAAACCCCGCACCCCAAATTTTGCACCCCGCAATTCTGCACCCCACGTTTCTGCACCCCAAATTTCACACCCCAAATTTCCCACCCCAAACCCCGCACTCCAAATTTCACACCCCAATCCCCGCACCCTCATTTCCCACCCCAAATTTTGCACCCCCAGCCCTGCACCTGGGGCAGTTTTGGGGGGGTCTCTGGGGCATTTCTGCGCTCCTGCCCTCACCTGCTCCTGCCTCCACCTTGGCGCACGAGCGACACAGGTGTGCCCAGGTGTGCCCCAGGTGTGACCAGGTGTGTAATGGGTGCGCCCAGGTGTGTCCAGGTGTGCCCCAGGTGTGTAATGGGTGTGCCCAGGTGTGTCCAGGTGTGCCCCAGGTGTGCTCAGTTGTACCCCAGGTGTGTCCAGGTGTGCCCCAGGTGTGCCCAGGTGTACCCCAGGTGTGTAATGGGTGCGCCCAGGTGTGCCCAGGTATGCCCCAGGTGTGACCAGCTGTGACCAGGTGTGCTCAGTTGTACCCCAGGTGTGCCCCAGGTGTGTAATGGGTGCGCCCAGGTGTGTCCAGGTGTGCCCCAGGTGTGACCAGGTGTGCTCAGTTGTACCCCAGGTGTGTCCAGGTGTACCCCAGGTGTGCCCAGGTGTGTAATGGGTGCGCCCAGGTGTGCCCAGGTGTACCCCAGGTGTGTCTCAGACGTCCCCAGGTGTGCCCAAAGTGTGTCCAAGATGTGCCAGGTGTGCCCAGGTGTACCCCGGGTGTGTAATGGGTGTGCCCATGTGTGGCCCAGGTGTGTCTGAGATGTCACAGGTGTGCCCAGGTGTGCCCTGGTGTGTCCCAGGTACTCCTCAGGTGTGTCCAGGTGTGCCCCAGGTGTGCCCAGGTGTGCTCAGGTGTGTCCCAGGTGTGTAGCTGTATCCAGGTGTACCCCAGATGTGCCCGAGATGTCCCAGGTGTGCCCAGGTTTGTAATGGGTGTGTCCAGGTGCCCCCAGGTATGCCCAGGGGTGTCCCAGGTGTGTCCAGGTGCCCCCAGGTGTGCCCCAGGTGTGCCCAGGTGTGTAATGAGATGTCCCAGGTGTGTCCCAATGTCCCAGGTGTCCCCAGGTGTGTCCGAGATGTCTCAGGTGAGCCCCAGGTGTATCCCAGATATTCCCAGGTGTGCCCCAAGTGTGTCATAGATGTTCCAGGTGTGTCCAAGATATGCCCAGGTGTGTCCCAGGTGTGCCCAGGTGTGTAATGAGATGTCCCAGGTGTGTCCCAGATGTCCCAGGTGTGTCCAGGTGCCCCCAGGTGTGCCCCAAGTGTGCCCAGGTGTGTAATGAGATGTCCCAGGTGTGCTCCAGCTGTCCCCAGGTGTGTCTGAGATGGCCCAGGTGTGTCCCAAGTGCCCCCAGGTATGCTCAGGTGTGTGATGAGATGTGCCAGGTGTGTGCCAGGTGTGTCCCGAATGTCCCAGGTGTGTCTGAGATGTCCCAGGTGCCCCCAGCTGTCCCCAGGTGTGCCCAGGTATCCCCAGGTGTGTCCAGGTCTGCTCAGGTGCCCCCAGCTGTCCCCAGGTGTGTCCCCAGGTGTGTCCCAGGTATCCCCAGGTGTGTCCCCAGGTGTGTCCCCAGGTGTGTCCCCAGGTGTGTCCCCAGGTGCCCCCAGCTGTCCCCAGGTGTGCCCACCTGTCCCCAGGTGTGTCCCCAGGTGTGTCTGAGATGTCCCCAGCTGTCCCCAGGTGTGTCCCAGGTGCCCCCAGCTGTCCCCAGGTGTGTCCCCAGGTGTGTCTGAGATGTCCCAGCTGTCCCCAGGTGTGTCCCCAGCTGTCCCCAGGTGTGCCCAGCTGTCCCCAGGTGTGTCCCCAGGTGTACCCAGGTGTGCCCAGCTGTCCCCAGGTGTGTCTGAGATGTCCCAGCTGTCCCCAGGTGTGTCCCCAGGTGTACCCAGCTGTGTCCCCAGCTGTGTCCCAGGTGTGTCCCACCTGTCCCCAGGTGTGTCCCTCCCCTCCCCCACAGCCGTTCCCATTTCTCTGGCTTTTTTGGTTTTTTTTTTTTTTTAATCTCCAAATTTTTTTCCACGAAAATACAAAAATATCCCGGGGGGGGGGAGGGGCCAGCAGGTGACAGTGACAGTTTGTGACAGTGACAGGTGACACCAGCAGGTGACAGTGACAGTGACAGTGACAGGCTCAGGTGGCACCGGGGGGGGTCCCACAATGGGGGGGGCACAAAGGAATTTGGGGGTCCCCGGGTTCAAAGGGGGGGGGGGGGGCACGGGGAATTTTGGGGTTCGGAATTTGGGGGTCCGCAGGTCCCGGGTGGGGGGGGGTGAGGGGGGCACAGGGAAATTTTGGGGGCTCCCCAGGGGGGGCTCACGGCACTTTGGGGGGGCTCAGGGCACTTTGGGGGTCCAGCAGATTTTGGGGGGTGGGGGGGGGGTTCCAGCTTTTGGGGGGGCTCCCCCCAATTATGGGGATCCCCTTCAATTATGGGGATCCCCTTCAATTATGGGGGTCCCCTTCAATTATGGGGGTCCCCCCAATTATGGGGTTCCACTTCAATTATGGGGATCCCCCCAATTATGGGGACCCTTCAATTATGGGGTTCCCCTTCAATTATGGGGGCCCTCCAATTATGGGGATCCCCCCAATTATGGGGGCCCTCCAATTATGGGGTTCCCCTTCAATTATGGGGTCCCCCCAATTATGGGGGTCCCCTTCAATTATAGGGGTCCCCAATCCCTTGGGGGGGTCCCGGGAGGTTTTGGGGAGTCCCCAGTCCCACAGGCCCCTGGGGGGTTTTGGGGTGTCCTGGGATTTTTGGGGTCCCAGTGGTTTTTGGGGGTCCCGGGGGTGTCCCAGAGTTTTGGGGTCCCCAATTCTGAGGGGTTTTGGGGGTCTCAATTTGGGGGGAACCCAGGGGTTTTGGGGTGTCCTGGGATTTCGGGGTGTCCTGGGATTTTGGGGTCCCCATCAAGTGGGGTCCCAGTGGTTTTTGGGGTGTCCCAGAGTTTTGGGGTCCCCAATCCTGGGGGATTTTGGGGTTCCCCTTTGGAAGGGTCCCGGGATTTTTGGGGTGTCCCAGCAGTTTTTGGGGTGTCCTGGGGAGTTTTGGGGGTCCTGATTTGGGGGGACCCCAGGGAGTTTTGGGGGTGTCCCGGGGTTTTGGGGTTCCCAATCCCAGGGGATTTTGGGGTCCCCATTCAGGAGGATCCCAGACAGTTTTTGGGGTCCCAGACAGTTTTTGGGGTTTCCCGGGGTTTTGGGGTGTCCCTGGGATTTTGGGGTCCCCCATCGAGAGGGGTCCCAGTGGTTTTTGGGGTGTCCCAGAGTTTTGGGGTCCCCCATCCTGGGGGATTTTGGGGTTCCCATTCAGGAGGGTCCCGGGATTTTTGGGGTGTCCCAGCGGTTTTTGGGGTGTCCCGGGGAGTTTTTGGGGGTCTTGATTTGGGGGGACCCCAGGAAGTTTTGGGGGTGTCCCGGGGTTTTGGGGTTCCCAATCCCAGTGGTTTTTGGGGGTCCCAGTGGCTTTTGAGATCCCCATTTGGGGGTGTTCCAGGGTTTTGGGGGTCCCAGTGGTTTTGGGGTCCCCATCATGGGGTGTCCTGGGTTTTTGGGGTGTCCCAGGGAGTTTTGTTGTGTCTCGCGGTTTTTGGGGTCCCAGTAGTTTTGAGGGTCTGGATTTGGGGGGACCCCAGGGAGTTTTGGGGGTCCCAGGGAGTTCTGTAGTGTCCTGGGGGTTTTGGGGTGTCCCGGGGTTTTGGGGTCCCCATCAGGAGGTCTCCCAGAGTTTTGGGGTCCCAGTGGTTTTTGGGGTCCCAGGGACTTTTGCAGTGTCCTGGGGGTTTTGGGGTCCCAGTGGTTTTTGGGGGTCCCAGGCTTTTGAGATCCCCATTTGGGGGTGCCCCAGGGTTTTGGGGTCCTGGGTTTTGGGGTCCCAGTGGTTTTGGGGTCCCAGTGGTTTTGGGGTCCCAGCGTTCTGAGATATTTGGGGGTGTCCCAGGGTTTTGGGGTCCCAGTGGTTTTGGGGTCCCCATTTGGGGGTGTCCCAGGGTTTTGGGGTCCTGGGTTTTGGGTCCCAGTGGTTTTGGGGTCCCCATCATGGGGTGTCCTGGGTTTTTGGGGTGTCCCAGGGAGTTTTGTAGTGTCTCGCGGTTTTTGGGGTCCCTGTGTTTTTGGTGGGTCCCCATCAGGAGGTGTCCCAGGGTTTTGGGGGTCCTGGGGTTTGGGGGTCCCGGGGTTTTTGGGGTCACAGTGGTTTTGGGGTGTCCGGGGATTTTGGGGTCCCAGCAGTTTTGGGGTCCAGTGGTTTTTGGGGATCCAGTGGTTTTTGGGATCCTGAGGTTTTTGGGGTTTTGTGGTTTTGGGGTCCCCATCAGGGAGTGTCCTGGGATTTTGGGGGTCCCAGTGGTTTTGGGGTGTGTCCCGGGGTTTTGGGGGTCCCAGTGATTTTTGGGGATCCCAGGTTTCTGGGGTCCCAGTGCTTTTGTGTGGTCCCAGGTTTTGGGGTCCCAGTGGTTTTTGGGGTCCCGGGTTTTGGGGTTCCAGGATTTTGGGTCCCGCGTGTTGGGGCCCCAGTGGTTTCGGGGGTCCGGGTTTTTGGGGTCCCCATTTGGGGGTGCCTTGGGGTTTTGGGGTCCTGGGTTTTGGGGGTTCCAGGATTTTGGGGTCCGCGTGTTGGGGTCCAGTGGTTTCGGGGTCCCGGGGTTTTGGGGTCCCCATTTGGGGGTGTCTTGGGGTTTTGGGGGTCCCAGGTTTTGGGGTCCCACCCAGGCCGTTTTGGGGAGGGTCCCACCCAGGCGGTTTTTGGGGTCCCAGTTTTGGGGGGCCCCCATTTTCGGGGCTCTCAGCACCGCCCGGCCTTGGCGTCGCCGATGGCGCCCCAGACGTCGAACACGAACTCGTCGGGGAAGGCGAAGTCGCCGAGCTGAGCGTCCAGAGCCTCGGCCAGCGCGTCGGGGTCACGGGCGTCGCGGCCCAGCTCCACCATGGTGGCGGCTGCGGGGACAGCGGGGACATTGGGGACATTGGGGACATTGGGGACATTGGGGACATGTTGGGGACATCAGGGACATTGGGGACATTGGGGACATTGGGGATATTGGGGACATTGGGGACATGTTGGGGACACTGGGGACTTCGGGGACATTGGGGTCACGGGAGTCGCGGCCCAGCTCCACCATGGTGGCAGCTGCGGGGACAGCGGGGACATTGGGGACACATTGGAGACATTGGGACATTGGGGACATGGGGACATTGGGGACACATTGGGACATTGGGGACATTGGGGACATTGGGGACACATTGGGGACACATTGGGGACACATTGGGGACATTGGGGACATTGGGGACATTGGGGTCACGGGCGTCCGCGGGCCAGCTCCACCATGGTGGCGGCTGTGGGGGACAGCGGGGACATTGGGGACATGTTGGGGACACTGGGGGCATCTGGGACATTGGGGACACTGGGGACATCGGGGACATTGGGGTCACGGGCATTGCGCCCCAGCTCCACCATGGTGGGCGGCTGCTGGGGACAGCGGGGGACATTGGGGACACACACACTGTCAGGGACATTGGGGACATTGGGGACATTGGGGACATTGGGGACATTGGGGACACATTGGGGACATTGGGGACAGCGGGGACATTGGGGACATTGGGGACACATTGGGGACATTGGGGTCACGGGCGTCGTGGCCCAGCTCCACCATGGTGGCGGCTGCGGGGACAGCGGAGAACACATTGGGGACACATCGGGGACATTGGGGACATTGGGGACTCATTTGGGACATTGGGGACATTGGGAGCATTGGGGACATTGGGGTCACGGGCATCATGGCTCAGCTCCACCATGGCCACCATCGGGGACACATTGGGGACATGTTGGGGGCACTGGGGGCATTGGGGACATCGGGGGACACATTGGGGACACACACACTGTCAGGGACATTGGGGGCATTGGGGACATTGGGGACACTGGGGGCATTGGGGACATTGGGGACACACACAGTGTCAGGGACCTTGGGGACATTGGGGACATTGGCCAGCACGTTGGGGTCACGGTGTCACGGCCCAGCTCCACCATGGTGGTGGCTGTGGGGACATCGGGGACACATTGGGGACATTGGGACACACTGGGGGCATTGGGGACACTGGGGACACATTGGGGTCACGGGCGTCGCGGCCCAGCTCCACCATGGTGGCAGCTGCGGGGACAGCGGGGACATTGGGGACATCGGGGACACTGGGGACACATTGGGGACATTGGGGACATTGGGGTCACGGGCGTCGTGGCTCAGCTCCACCATGGTGGCGGCTGCGGGGACACACTGGGGACATTGGGGACACACACAGTGTCAGGGACATTGGGGACATTGGGGGCATTGGGGACATTGGGGGACAGTGGGGACATTGGGAAATCATTGGGGACACATTGGGGACACTGGGGACATTGGGGACAATGTAAGTGACATTGGGGTCACGGGCGTCGCGGCCCAGCTCCACCATGGTGGCGGCTGCGGTGACATCGGGGACACACTGGGGACGCATTGGGGGCACTGGGGGCACTGGGGACATTGGGGACATTGGGGACATCGGGGGCATCGGGGACACTGGGGACACATTGGGGAACATTGGGGGACATTGGGGACATTGGGGACATTGGGGACATTGGGGACATTGGGAGCATTGGGGACATTGGGGTCACGGGCGTCGCGGCCCAGCTCCACCATGGCCACCATCGGGGACACATTGGGGACATGTTGGGGGCACTGGGGGCATTGGGGACACATTGGGGACACACACACTGTCAGGGACATTGGGGACATGGGGGACACATTGGGGACACTGGGGGCATTGGGGACATTGGGGACACATTGGGGACACACACACTGTCAGGGACATTGGGGACATTGGGGACACATTGGGGACACTGGGGACACATTGGGGACATTGGGGACATTGGGGACACACACAGTGTCAGGGACCTTGGGGGCATTGGGGACATTGGCCAGCACGTTGGGGTCACGGTGTCACGGCCCAGCTCCACCATGGTGGTGGCTGTGGGGACATCAGGGACACACTGGGGACATTGGGGACATTGGGGACATTGGGGACACATTGGGGACATTGGGGACATTGGGGACATTGTCAGGTATATTGGGGACACTGGGGACATTGGGGACATTGGGGACATCAGGGACACACTGGGGACACTGGGGACACCCTGGGGACATTGGGGACACATTGGGGACATTGGGGACATCGGGGACATTGGGACAGAGATTGAGACATTGGGGGACACTCCAGGGCTCCCAGGGGGTTTTGGGGGGGTCCCCCGGGATTTTGGGGTCTCAGATTTTGGGGTTCCCCCAGATTTTGGGGTGCTCCCCCAACTCAACCCGGGCGGTTTGGGGTGATTGGGGCAGTTTTGGGGCGATCCTGGGAGGTTTTTTGGGGTGATCCCTGGAGTTCTTTGGGGGTTCCCCATGGGGTCCCAGGATTTTGGGGTCGAGGAGGTCCCCTGTGGATTTTGGGGTCCTGTGGATTTCGGGGTGCTCCCCCAGCTCGCTGTCCCGGATCCCCATGGAGCTCTGCAGCAGAACCCAGAGGGTTTGGGGTGATCCCAGGGAGTTTTTGTGGGGTAATCCCTGGGATTTTGGGGTTCCCCTGGATTTTGGGGTTTCCTCAGGATTTTGGGGTCCCTGTGGATTTTGGGGGCCCCGTGGATTTTGGGGTGCTCCCCCAGCTCGCTGTCCCGGATCCCCATGGAGCTCTGCAGCAGAGCCCGGAGGGTTTGGGGTGATCCCAGGGAGTTTTTGTGGGGTAATCCCTGGGATTTTGGGGTTCCCCAGGATTTTGGGGTTTCCTCAGGATTTTGGGGTCCCTGTGGATTTTGGGGTCCCCAGATTTTGGGGTGCTCCCCCAGCTCGCTGTCCCAGATGCCCAGGGAGCTCTGCAGCAGAGCCCGGAGGGTTTTGGGGTGATCCCAAGTGAATTTTTTTGGGGTAATCCCTGGGATTTTGGGGTTCCCCTGGGAATTTGGGGTTCCCCCAGGATTTTGGGGTCCCGGATTTTGGGGTCCCCGAGGATTTCCGGATTTTGGGGTCCCCGAGGATTTTGGGGTGCTCCCCCAGCTCACTGTCCCAGATGCCCAGGGAGCTCTGCAGCAGAGCCCGGGGGGTTCGGGGTGATCCTGGGGGGTTTTTTTGGGGTAATCCCTGGGATTTTGGGGTTCCCCCAGGATTTTGGGGTCCCTGTGGATTTTGGGGTGCCCAGATTTCGGGGTGCTCACCCAGCTCGCTGTCCCGGATGCCCATGTAGCTCTCCAGCAGATCGTCCACCTTGGCCACCGCGCGCTCCTCGAACGCCGACGGCTGCGGGGATTAGGGGGATTTTGGGGGGTCCCCAAAGGGATTTTGGGGGGTCCCAAAGAGATTCTGGGGGTCCCAAAGGGATTTTGGGGGGTCCCAAAGGGATTTTGGGGGGTCCCAAAGGGATTTTTGGGGGTCCCAAAGGGATTTTGGGGGGGTCCCCAAAGGGATTTTGGGGGGGTCCCACGTGGATTTTGGGGGTCCCAAAGAGATTCTGGGGGGTCCCAAAGGGATTTTGGGGGGGCCTGGGGTGATTTTTGGGGGTCCCAAAGGGATTTTGGGGGATTTTGGGGGGTCCCCAAGGGGATTTTGGGGATCCCAAAGGGATTTTGTGGGGTCCCGCGGGGGTTTTGGGGGTCCCAAAGAGATTCTGGGGGTCCCAAAGGGATTTTGGGGGGCCCTGGGGTGATTTTTGGGGGTCCCAAAGGGATTTTGTGGGGGGGTTCTCAAGGGGATTTTGGGGATCCCAAAGAGATTCTGGGGGTCCCAAAGGGATTTTGGGGGGGTCCCATGGGGATTTTGGGGATCCCAAAGAGATTCTGGGGGGGTCCCGCGTGGATTTTGGGGGTCCCAAAGGGATTTTGGGGGGTCCCGCAGGGGTTTTGGGGGTCCCAAAGAGATTCTGGGGGTCCCCAAGGGGATTTTGGGGATCCCAAAGAGATTCTGGGGGTCCCCAAGGGATTTTGGGGGGGCCTGGGGTGATTTTTGGGGGTCCCAAAGGGATTTTGGGGGGTCCCCAAGGGGATTTTGGGGATCCCAAAGAGATTCTGGGGGTCCCAAAGGGATTTTGGGGGGGTCCCAAGGGGATTTTGGGGGTCCCAAAGAGATTCCGGGGGTCCCAAAGGGATTTTGGGGGGTCCCGCGGGGGTTTTGGGGGTCCCAAAGAGATTCCGGGGGTCCCAAAGGGATTTTGGGGGGCCCTGGGGTGATTTTTGGGGGTCCCAAAGGGATTTTGGGGGGGGGTTCTCAAGGGGATTTTGGGGATCCCAAAGAGATTCTGGGGGTCCCCACGGGGATTTTGGGGGGGTCCCACGTGGATTTTGGGGGTCCCAAAGGGATTTTGGGGGTCCCGAGGGTCCCAAGAGGATTTTGAGGGGCTCTGGGGTGATTTTTTGGGGGTCCCCAAGGGGATTTTTGGGGGTCCCCAAGGGGATTTTTGGGGGGGGTCCCAGGGGGATTTTGGGGTCCCCAGGACATTTTGGGATTGCGTGGGATATTTTGGGGTCCCCAGTGGATATTCTGGGGGGTCGCAGGCTGGTTCTGGGGTCTCTAGGGGCTGGTTTTGGGGTGTTTTTGGGGTGTTTTTGGGGTGATTTTGGGGTGTTTTTGGGGTGTTTTTGGGGTGTTTTTGGGGTGATTTTGGGCGGTTTTTGGGATGTTTTTGGGGTGTTTTTGGCGTGATTTTGTGCCATTTTGGGTCTGTACCTGTTCCTGCAGCGTGGCCTGTTCTGGGGCTGTTTTTGGGGTGATTTTGGGGTGTTTTTGGGGTGATTTTGGGCAGTTTTGGGGTGATTTTGGGGTGATTTTGGGGTGTTTTTGGGGTGATTTTGTGCTGTTTTGGGTCCGTAGCTGTTCCTGCAGCGTGGCCTGTTCTGGGGGGGTTTTGGGGCTGATTTTGGGGTGTTTTTGGGGTGATTTTGGGGTGTTTTTGGGTGGTTTTGGGTCCGTACCTGCTCCTGCAGCGTGGCCTGTTCTGAGGTCTCTAGGGGATGCTTCTGGGGTGTTTTTGGGGTGTTTTTGGGGTGTTTTTGGGGTGATTTTGTGCTGTTTTGGGTCCGTAGCTGTTCCTGCAGCGTGGCCTGTTCTGGGGGTGTTTTTGGGGTGTTTTTTGGGGTGTTTTTGGGGTGATTTTGGGGTGTTTTTGGGCGTTTTTGGGTCCGTACCTGCTCCTGCAGCGTGGCCTGTTCTGGGGGTGTTTTTGGGGTGATTTTGGGGTGATTTTGGGGTGTTTTTGGGGTGATTTTGGGTCCGTACCTGCTCCTGCAGCGTGGCCTGTTCTGGGGGTGTTTTTAGGGTGTTTTTGGGGTGATTTTGGGGTGATTTTGGGGTGATTTTGGGCGGTTTTGGGTCCGTACCTGCTCCTGCAGCGTGGCCTGTTCTGGGGGTGTTTTTGGGGTATTTTTAGGGTGTTTTTGGGGTGATTTTGGGGTGATTTTGGGGTGTTTTTGGGGTGATTTTGGGTCCGTACCTGCTCCTGCAGCGTGGCCTGTTCTGGGGGTGTTTTTAGGGTGTTTTTGGGGTGTTTTTGGGGTGATTTTGGGGTGTTTTTGTGGTGATTTTGGGTCCGTACCTGCTCCTGCAGCGTGGCCTGTTTTGGGGTGTTTTTGGGGTATTTTTGGGGTGTTTCTGGGGTGATTTTGGGGTGATTTTGGGTCCGTACCTGCTCCTGCAGCATGGCCTGTTCTGGGGGTGTTTTTAGGGTGTTTTTGGGGTGTTTTTGGGGTGATTTTGGGGTGTTTTTGGGGTGATTTTGGGTCCGTACCTGCTCCTGCAGCGTGGCCTGTTCTGGGGGTGTTTTTAGGGTATTTTTAGGGTGTTTTTGGGGTGTTTTTGGGCTGATTTTGGGGTGATTTTGGGCGGTTTGGGTCCGTACCTGCTCCTGCAGCGTGGCCTGTTCTGGGGGTGTTTTTAGGGTATTTTTAGGGTGATTTTGGGGTGATTTTGGGCGGTTTTGGGTCCGTACCTGCTCCTGCAGCGTGGCCGGGCCCCTCGAGCGCAGCCTCAGCGTCCCCCGGCCCGAGAGCACCTGGGGGGGCCCCCCCCGAGCCGAGACCCCCCCGGAACGGGGCCCGATCCCGTCTGGGGACACACAGGGGTCACACAGGGGTCACACAGGGGTCACAGAGGGGACACAGGGGTCACACAGGGGTCACACAGGGGTCACAGAGGGGTCAGACAGGGGTCACACAGGGGACACACAGGGGTCACACAGGGGTCACAGAGGGGTCACAGAGGGGTCACAGGGGACACACAGGGGTCACAGAGGGGTCACACAGGGGTCACAGAGGGGTCACAGAGGGGACACACAGGGGTCACACAGGGGTCACAGAGGGGTCAGACAGGGGTCACACAGGGGACACACAGGGGTCACACAGGGGTCACAGAGGGGTCACAGAGGGGTCACACAGGGGTCACAGAGGGGTCACAGAGGGGTCACACAGGGGTCACAGAGGGGTCATACAGGGGTCACACAGGGGACACACAGGGGTCACAGAGAGGTCACACAGGGGTCACAGAGGGGTCACAGAGGGGTCACACAGGGGTCACACAGGGGTCACAGAGGGGTCACAGAGGGGTCACACAGGGGACACACAGGGGTCACACAGGGGTCACAGAGGGGTCACACAGGGGTCACAGAGGGGTCACAGAGGGGTCACACAGGGGTCATACAGGGGTCACACAGGGGTCACAGAGGGGACACACAGGGGTCACACAGGGGTCACACAGGGGTCACACAGGGGTCACACAGGGGACAGGGAGGGGACAGAGGGGACACACAGGGTCCCACAGGGGACAGATGAGGACACAGAGGGGACACAGGACACAGGGGGTCAGAGGGGACACACAGGGGACAAACGGGACACCCAGGGGACACAGGGGGGACAGGGGACAGAGGGGATGGGGGGCACAGGGAGGGGACACAGAGGGACAGGGAGGGGACAGAGGGGACACAGAGGGGACACAGAGGGGACACAGGGGACAGAGAGATCAGAGAGGGGACACAGGGGGACAGATGGGGACAGATGGGACACAGAGGGACAGGGAGGGGACACAGGGGACAGAGAGATCAGAGAGGGGACAGAGGGGACACAAAGGGGTCACACAGGGGACACAGGGGCAGAGGGGACACAGAGGGGACACAGAGGGGACAGAGGGGACAGATGGGGACAGAGGGGACACAAAGGGGTCACACAGGGGACACACAGGGGACAGAGGGGACACAGGGGCAGAGGGGATGGGGAGGTCACAGAGGGGCCAGCGGGGGACAGAGGGGACAAGGGGGACACCAGAGACCCTCCCGGGCTCGGTCAGCTCCTGCTCCATCAATCCCAGTCCCTCCCACTCAATCCCAGTTCAATCCCAGCCCATCCCAGTCCCTCCCAGTTCAATCCCAGCCCATCCCAGTCCCTCCCAGTTCAATCCCAGCCCATCCCAGTACCCACCCCACGCGCTCCCGGGCTCGGTCAGCCTCAGCCTGAACTGGTGCCCCCGGGGCAGCTCCTGCTCCATCGATCCCATTCATTCCCAGTCAATCCCAGTCCATCCCAGTTCAATCCCATTCATTCCCAGTTCATTCCCAGTCCATCCCAGTACCCACCCCATGCTCTCTGTGGCTCCGTCAGCCTCAGCCTGAACTGGTGCCTGCAGGGCAGCTCCAGCTCCATCGATCCCAGTTCAATCCCAGTCCCTCCCAGTTCAATCCCATTGATTCCCAGCCCATCCCAGTCATTCCCAGCCCCTCCCAGTCCATCCCAGTTCAATCCCATTCATTCCCAGTCCATCCCAGTTCAATCCCATTCATTCCCAGTTCATTCCCAGTCCATCCCAGTACCCACCCCAGGCTCTCCGTGGCTCCGTCAGCCTCAGCCTGAACTGGTGCCTGCAGGGCAGCTCCAGCTCCATCGATCCCAGTTCAATCCCAGTTCAGTCCCATTCATTCCCAGTCCATCCCAGCCCCTCCCAGTCCATCCCAGTTCAATCCCAGTCATTCCCAGCCCCTCCCAGTCCATCCCAGTCCCTCCCAGTACCCACCCCAGGCTCTCCGTGGCTCCGTCTCGTCAGCCTCAGCCTGAACTGGTGTCCCCAGGGCAGCTCCAGCTCCATCGATCCCAGTTCAATCCCAGTTCAGTCCCATTCATTCCCAGTCATTCCAGCCCATCCAGTCAATCCCAGTTCAATCCAGTCAATCCCAGCCCATCCCAGTCCATCCCAGTTCAATCCCAGTCCATCCCAGTTCAATCCCAGTCCATCCCAGTCCCTCCCGGTACCCACCCCAGGCTCTCCGTGGCTCCGTCAGCCTCAGCCTGAACTGGTGTCCCCGGGGCAGCTCCTGCAGCAGCCGCGCCACCTCGAAGTGCCGCGTGCCCACCAGGCTGCGCCCGTCCAGCGCCTCCAGCACGTCCCCGACGCCCACCTGGGGCGTGCGCGCCATCACCGAGCCTCGCGGATCCTCTGCGTGGGGGGAAACACACCTGGGTCACACCTGGGCACACCTGGGCACACCTGTACAACCTGTGTGACACCTGTATAACCTGTGTGACCTGTGTAACCCAGCTAACCCGGGTAACCTGGGGCGTGCGCGCCATCACCGAGCCCTCGCGGATCCGCTGGGGGGGAGAGACACACCTGGGTCACACCTGAGTTACACCTGAGATACCTGGGACACACCTGTGACACACCTGTGTAACCCCTGTGTAACACCTGTGCGACCCGTGTCACCCAGCTAACCCGGGTCACACCTGGGGCGTGCGCGCCATCACCGAGCCCTCGCGGATCCTCTGCGTGGGGGAAACACACCTGGGTCACACCTGGGCACACCTGGGACACACCTGTACAACCTGTGTGACACCTGTATAACCTGTGTGACCTGTGTAACCCAGCTAACCCGGGTAACCTGGGGCTGTGCGCGCCATCACCGAGCCCTTGCGGATCCTCTGCGTGGGGGGAAACACACCCGGGTCACACCTGAGTTACACCTGAGATACCTGGGACACACCTGCGTAACACCTGTGTAACCCCTGTGTAACACCTGTGCGACCCGTGTCACCCAGCTAACCCGGGTCACACCTGGGGCGTGCGCGCCATCACCGAGCCCTTGCGGATCCGCTGGGGGGAGAGACACACCTGTGTAACACCTGTGTAACACCTGTACAACCTGTGTGACCTGTGTAACCCAGCTAACCCGGTCACACCTGGGGCGTGCGCGCCATCACTGAGCCCTCGCGGATCCTCTATGTGGGGGGAGAGACACACCTGGGTCACACCTGAGATACCTGGGACACACCTGTGACACACCTGGGTAACCTGTGTGACCTAGCTAACCCGGGTAACCTGGGTCACACCTGGGCACGCCTGTACAACCTGTGTGACCTGTGTAACCCAGCTAACCCGGGTCACACCTGGGGCGTGCGCGCCATCACCGAGCCCTCGCGGATCCTCTGCGGGGGAAAGATGCACCTGGGTTACACCTGAGTTACACCTGAGTTACACCTGGGTAACGTGGGGTCTGGGTAACCTGGGTCACACCTGGGGCGTGTGTGCCATCACTGACCCCTCATGGTTACGCTGGGGACACAGACACACCTGGGACACACCTGGGGACACCTGGGTCACACCTGAGGACACCTGGGGACATCTGGGTCACACTGAGGACACCTGGGTCACACCTGGGGACACCTGGGGACACAGACACACCTGGGGACATCTGGGACACACCTGGGGACACCTGGGTCCCACCTGAGGCCATCTGGGGTCGCCGGTTGTTGGTGACGGTGAGCCCCAGCACCGTCCCACTGCCCCCACCCTGCTGTCCCCAGGCGTGTGTCACCTGTCCCAGGTGTGTGTCACCTGTCCCAGGCGTGTCTCAACTGTCCCAGGTGTGTCTCACCTAGCCAGGGGTGTCCCCAGGTGTGTCTCACCTGTCCCAGGCGTGTCTCAACTGTCCCAGGTGTGTCTCACCTACCCAGGGGTGTCCCCAGGTGTGTCTCACCTGTCCCCAGGTGTGTCGTCCCCAGGTGTGTCTCACCTGTCCCAGGTGTGTCTCACCTTGACGAAGGCGTAGCCCATTCTGCTGTTTGTGATGGTGAGCCCCAGCACACACACCCATGTGTGTCCCCAGCTGTCCCCAGGTGTGTCTCACCTGCCCAGGTGTGTCTCACCTGTCCCAGGTGTGTCCCCAGCTGTGTCTCACCTGTCCCTAGGTGTGTCCCCAGGTGTGTCTCACCTTGATGAAGGTGTATCCAGTGCTGTTGTCGGTGATAGCGCCATTGCCCCCACCCATGTGTGTCTCACCTGTCCCAGGTGTGTCCCCAGGTGTGTCTCACCTGTCCCAGGTGTGTCCCCAGGTGTGTCCCCATGTGTATCCCACCTGTCCCAGGTGTGTCTCACCTTGATGAAGGCGTATCCAGCCCCGTTGTCAGTGATGGTGAGCCCCAGCGCCTCCTCGGATTTCAGCACCTGCACTGTCCCCATGTGTCCCACCTGCCCAGGTGTGTCCCCAGGTGTGTGTCACCTGTCCCAGGTGTGTCTCACCTTGATGAAGGCGTATCCTGCTCCCGTTGTCGGTGATGGTGAGCCCCAGCTCTGTCCCTGTGTGTCCCCATGTGTCCCCAGCTGCCCCAGGTGTGTCCCCAGGTGTGTCCCCAGGTGTGTCCCCAGGTGTATCTCACCTGCCCAGGTGTGTCCCCAGGTGTATCTCACCTGTCCAGGTGTGTCTCACCTTGATGAAGGCGTATCCAGCCCCGTTATCGGTGATGGTGAGCCCCAGCTCTGTCCCTGTGTGTCCCCATGTGTCCCCAGCTGTGCCAGGTGTGTCCCCAGGTGTGTCTCACCTGTCCCAGGTGTGTCCCCAGGTGTGTCTCACCTGTCCCAGGTGTGTCTCACCTTGATGAAGGCGCATCCCGCTCCATTATCAGTGATGGTGAGCCCCAGCGCCTCCTCGGATTTCAGCACCTGCACTGTCCCCGTGTGTCCCACCTGTTCAGGTGTGTCCCCAGGTGTGTATCACCTGTCCCAGGTGTGTCCCCAGCTGTCCCAGGTGTGTCCCCAGGTGTGTCTCACCTGTCCCAGGTGTGTCCCCATGTGTCCCCAGCTGTCCCAGGTGTGTCCCCAGGTGTGTCTCACCTTGATGAAGGCGTATCCTGCTCCGTTGTCAGTGATGGTGAGCCCCAGCGCCTCCTCGGATTTCAGCACCTGCACTGTCCCAGGTGTGTCCCCATGTGTCCCACCTGCCCAGGTGTGTCCCCAGGTGTGTCTCACCTATCCCAGGTGTGTCCCCAGGTGTGTCCCCAGGTGTGTCTCACCTTGATGAAGGCGTATCCAGCCCCGTTGTCAGTGATGGTGAGCCCCAGCGCCTCC
This sequence comes from Melospiza melodia melodia, assembly GCF_035770615.1. Lineage (NCBI taxonomy): Eukaryota > Metazoa > Chordata > Aves > Passeriformes > Passerellidae > Melospiza > Melospiza melodia. The sequence continues at coordinate 94,902 of NW_026948534.1, forward strand.
TCGGATTTCAACACCTCCACGTCCTTCTGGCGCCCGCGCGTGTGTGCGAAGATGAAATCCTCGAGGCCGATCTGCCCGCCCAGGAGCTTCTCCATGTCCACCTGGGGCGTGTTCAGCGTGCAGAACAGCACCTGGGGACAGGTGGGGACATTGGGGACACTGGGGACACAGAACAGCGCCCGGGACAGCACTTGGGGACACTGGGGACACTGGGGACACTGGGGACACTGGGGACAAATCCCCCAGCCCGATCTGCCCCCCCAGGAGCTTCTCCATGTGCACCTGAGGGGTGTTCAGGGGGCAGAACAGCACCTGGGGACAGGTGGGGACAGGTGGGACACTGGGGACATTGGGGACACAGAACAGCGCCCGGGACAGCACTTGGGGACACTGGGGACACTGGGGACACTGGGGACACTGGGGACAAATGCCCCAGCCCGATCTGCCCGCCCAGGAGCTTCTCCATGTCCACCTGGGGCGTGTTCAGGGGGCAGAACAGCACCTGGGGACAGGTGGGGACAGGTGGGGACACTGGGGACACAGAACAGCACCCGGGACATCACCTGGGGACACTGGGGACACTGGGGACACTGGGGACAAATGCCCCAGCCCGATCTGCCCGCCCAGGAGCTTCTCAATGTGCACCTGAGGGGTGTTCAGGGGGCAGAACAGCACCTGGGGACAGGTGGGGACATTGGGGACAGGTGGGGACAGCACCTGGGGGACAGGACAGCACCTGGGGCAGCACCTGGGGACACTGGGGACATTGGGGACAAATCCCCCAGCCCGATCTGCCCCCCCAGGAGCTTCTCCATGTCCACCTGAGGGGTGTTCAGGGGGCAGAACAGCACCTGGGGACAGGTGGGGACAGGTGGGGACACAGAACAGCGCCCGGGACAGCACCCAGGACAGCACCTGGGGACACTGGGGACACTGGGGACAGGTGGGGACAAATCCCTCAGTCCAATCTGCCCCCCCAGGAGCTTCTCAATGTGCACCTGAGGGGTGTTCAGGGGGCAGGACAGCACCTGGGACAGGTGGGGACACTGGGGACACAGGACAGAACATGGGGACATCACCTGGGGACACTGGGGACAGGGGACATGGGGACATGGGCGTGTTCAGCGTGCACAACAGCACCTGGGGGGACAGGGGACAACACCTGGGGACGCCGGTGTGTCCAGTGTGGCATCCCAGTATGTCCCAGTCCCTCCCAGTATGTCCCAGTATGTCCCAATCCATTCCCAGTATGTCCCAGTCCCTCCCAGTCCATCCCAGTATGTCCCAGTATATCCCAATCCATTCCCAGTATGTCCCAGTATATCCCAATCCATTCCCAGTATGTCCCAGTCCCTCCCAGTGCATCCCAGTATAACCCAGCCCAATTTCAAGCCATCCCAGTATAACCCAGTACAACCCAGCCTGTCCCAAACCCCTCCCAGAATATCCCAGTACATCCCAGTATATCCCAGTATATCCCAGTATGTCTCACCTCGCTGGGGGGGATCCCGAAGGCCTCCCCGATTTTCCCGTACAGCTCCCGCATGTTCCCGAACCCCTCCCAGTATAACCCAGTATATCCCAGTTCGTTCCCAGTATAACCCAGTATAACCCAGTACATCCCAGTATAACCCAGTATATCCCAGTATAACCAAGTACATCCCACTATAACCCAGTCCATTCCCAGTATATCCCAGTATAACCCAGTATATCCCAATGCATTCCCAATGTAACGCAGTACATCCCAGTACATCCCAGTCCATTCCAGTATACCCAGTCTCACCTCGCTGGGGGGGATCCCAAAGGCCTCCCCGATCTTCCCGTACAGCTCCCGCACGTTCCCGAAGCCCTCCCAGTATAACCCAATGCATTCCCAGTATAACCCAGTATATCCCAGTCCATTCCCAGTATAACCCAGTATATCCCAGTATATCCCAGTCCATCCCAGTATACCCAGTCTCACCTCACTCGGGGGGATCCCGAAGGCCTCCCCGATTTTCCCGTACAGCTCCCGCACGTTCCCGAAGCCCTCCCAGTATAACCCAGTATAACCCAATGCATTCCCAGTACATCCCAGTCCATTCCCAGTCCATTCCCAGTATATCCCAGTATATCCCAGTATGTCTCACCTCACTCGGGGGGATCCCGAAGGCCTCCCCGATCTTCCCGTACAGCTCCCGCACGTTCCCGAAGCCCTCCCAGTATAACCCAGTATAACCCAGTATATCCCAGTCCATTCCCAGTACATCCCAGTGTATCCCAGTATATCCCAGTATATCCCAGTATATCCCAGTATGTCTCACCTCGCTGGGGGGGATCCCGAAGGCCTCCCCGATCTTCCCGTACAGCTCCCGCACGTTCCCGAAGCCCTCCCAGTATAACCCAGTATAACCCAGTATATCCCAGTCCATTCCCAGTATAACCCAGTATATCCCAGTACATCCCAGTCCATCCCAGTATACCCAGTCTCACCTCGCTGGGGGGGATCCCGAAGGCCTCCCCGATCTTGCCGTACAGCTCCCGCACGTTCCCGAAGCCCTCCCAGTATAACCCAGTATATCCCAGTCCATTCCCAGTATAACCCAGTATATCCCAGTATATCCCAGTCCATCCCAGTATATCCCAGTATGTCTCACCTCACTCGGGGGGATCCCGAAGGCCTCCCCGATCTTCCCGTACAGCTCCCGCACGTTCCCGAAGCCCTCCCAGTATAACCCAATGCATTCCCAGTATATCCCAGTATAACCCAGTATAACCAGTCTCACCTCGCTGGGGGGGATCCCGAAGGCCTCCCCGATCTTCCCGTACAGCTCCCGCACGTTCCCGAAGCCCTCCCAGTGTAACCCAGTATAACCCAATGCATTCCCAGTATAACCCAGTACATCCCAGTATATCCCAATATAACCCAATGCATTCCCAGTATATCCCAGTATATCCCAGTACATCCCAATGCATTCCCAGTATATCCCAGTATAACCCAATGCATTCCCAGTATATCCCAGTATAACCCAATGCATTCCCAGTATATCCCAGTCCATCCCAGTATATCCCAGTATGTCTCACCTCGCTGGGGGGGATCCCGAAGGCCTCCCCGATCTTCCCGTACAGCTCCCGCACGTTCCCGAAGCCCTCCCAGTATAACCCAGTATAACCCAACGCATTCCCAGTCCATTCCCAGTCCATCCCAGTCCATCCCAGTATGTCTCACCTCACTCGGGGGGATCCCGAAGGCCTCCCCGATCTTCCCGTACAGCTCCCGCACGTTCCCGAAGCCCTCCCAGTATAACCCAGTATATCCCAGTCCATTCCCAGTATATCCCAGTCCATCCCAGTATATCCCAGTATGTCTCACCTCGCTGGGGGGGATCCCGAAGGCCTCCCCGATCTTGCCGTACAGCTCCCGCACGTTCCCGAAGCCCTCCCAGTATAACCCAGTATAACCCAATGCATTCCCAGTACATCCCAGTATATCCCAGTATGTCTCACCTCACTCGGGGGGATCCCGAAGGCCTCCCCGATCTTCCCGTACAGCTCCCGCACGTTCCCGAAGCCCTCCCAGTATAACCCAGTATAACCCAGTATATCCCAGTCCATTCCCAGTATAACCCAGTCCATCCCAGTATATCCCAGTATAACCAGTCTCACCTCGCTGGGGGGGATCCCGAAGCCCTCCCAGTATAACCCAGTATATCCCAGTCCATTCCCAGTATAACCCAATGCATTCCCAGTATATCCCAGTATACCCAGTCTCACCTCGCTGGGGGGGATCCCGAAGGCCTCCCCGATCTTCCCGTACAGCTCCCGCACGTTCCCGAAGCCCTCCACGCGCCCGGTGGCGCTGCCGTGCGCCAGCTGCGTGTGGAACACCAGGCGGGGCCGCAGCGGCTGCGGGGGGGGCGCCGCCCCCGGGACCCCCCCCGGGGCCCCCCCGGGCTCCCCCGGGGCCCCCCCGCGCCCCCCGGCCCCCTCCTCGTTCTCCACCAGCGGCGGCGGCTTCTTGCGGCGGCCCAGCCCCAGCGGCATGCCGGGGTTCGGGGGGTCTAGGAGGGGATTTGGGGGGGCTAGGAGTGGGTTTGGGGGGTCTAGGAGGGGATTTGGGGGGTCTAGGAGGGGATTTGGGGGGTCTAGGAGGGATTTGGGGGGTCTAGGAGTGGGTTTGGGGGGAGATTGGGGGGTCTAGGAGGGATTGGGGGGGTCTAGGAGGGGATTTGGGGGGTCTAGGAGGGATTTGGGGGGTCTAGGAGTGGGTTTGGGGGGTCTAGGAGGGATTGGGGGGTCTAGGAGGGGATTTGGGGGGTCTAGGAGTGGGTTTGGGGGGAGATTGGGGGGTCTAGGAGGGATTTGGGGGGTCTAGGAGTGGGTTTGGGGGGTCTAGGAGGGGATTTGGGGGGTCTAGAAGTGGGTTTGGGGGAAGATTGGGGGGTCTAGGAGGGATTTGGGGGGTCTAGGAGTGGGTTTGGGGGGTCTAGGAGGGATTGGGGGGTCTAGGAGGGGATTTGGGGGGTCTAGGAGTGGGTTTGGGGGGAGATTGGGGGGTCTAGGAGGGATTTGGGGGGTCTAGGAGTGGGTTTGGGGGGTCTAGGAGGGGATTTGGGGGGTCTAGAAGTGGGTTTGGGGGAAGATTGGGGGGTCTAGGAGGGATTTGGGGGGTCTAGGAGTGGGTTTGGGGGGTCTAGGAGTGGGTTTGGGGGGAGTTTGGGGGGATTTGGGGGGTCTAGGAGGGGATTTGGGGGGAGTTTGGGGGGATTTGGGGGGTCTAGGAGGGGATTTGGGGGGTCTAGGAGTGGGTTTGGGGGGAGTTTGGGGCGTCTAGGAGGGATTTGGGGGGTTTTGGGGAGATTTGGGGGGTCTAGGAGGGATTTGGGGGGGTCTAGGAGGGGATTGGGGGGAGTTTGGGGGGTCTGAGGGGTCTAGGAGGGGATTTGGGGGGTCTAGGAGTGGGTTTGGGGGCAGTTTGGGGGGATTTAGGGGGTCTAGGAGGGGATTTGGGCGGTTTTTGGGGGGTCTGACGGGTCTAGGAGGGATTGGGGGGTCTAGGAGTGGGTTTGGGGGGAGTTTGGGGGATTCGGGGGTTTAGGAGGGGATTTGGGGGGAGTTTGAGGGGATTTGGGGTGTCTAGGAGGGGATTTGGGGGGTTTTTGGGGGGTCTGACGGGTCTAGGAGGGGATTTGGGGGGTCTAGGAGGGATTTGGGGAGGTTTTGGGGGGTCTCGGAGGTCTGAGGGGGTCTCGGGGGTCTGAGGGGGTTTTGGGGGGTCTCGGGGGGGGTTTGGGGGGTCTGAGGGGGCTCCGGGGGAAGGTTTTGGGGGTCTCGGGTGGTTCGGGGGTAATGGGGGAGTTTGGGGGGGTCTGGGGGGATCTTTGGGGGGGTTTTGGGGGCGCTCGGGGCTTTCTGGGGGGGTTACGTTGGTCCTGGGGGGTTCCGGGGGGTCCCGGTGTAACCGGAGCGGTTTCCGGGGGGGCTCCCGGTGTTGCCCGGGGCGGCTCCCGGTGTTCCCGGGGGTTCTTTGGGGCTCCCGGTGTTCCCGGGCCGGCTCCCGGTGTTCCCGGGGGTTCTTTTGGGCTCCCGGGGCGGCTCCCGGTGTTCCCGGGGGTTCTTTTGGGCTCCCGGGGCTCTCTCGCTGCCCCCTCCCCGGTATTTCGGGGGGGTCCCCGCTCTGCTCCGCTGGGGGCTGAAAGGCGAGACGGGAAACTGAGGCACGGGGGGGGAGATCCCCGAGCCCCGGTTCCCCCCCCCGGTTCCCTCCCCGTTCCCCCCCGGTCCCTCCCGTTCCCCGGGCCCGGTTCCCCCCCGGGACCCCCGGCCCGGCCCCGGTTCCGGTTCCGGTTCCCGCCGGGCCCCGGCCCCGCCCCCTCCCGCACGCGGTCCCGGCCCCCCCGGGCTCGGTCCCGGTCCCGGTTCCGTTTCCGGTTCCGGTGCCGGTCCCGGTCCCCCCTCACCGGCCGGGCGCTGCTGCCGGAGCGGCACTTCCGGGAGGGCGTGGCCAAGCCCCGCCCGCGCCAATCAGCGCCGCCGCCCTGCCCTGCGCGGACCAATCAGCGCGGCCGCCCCGCCCAGCTAGGACCAATGGGAGGCGGGAGGGCAGGAAAGGGCGTGGCTGCTCCCTCCCCTACCCCCCCCAGCGCCGCCGGCAATGGGAGCGCCCGAGCTCGCAGCCAATCAGGAGACAGCGCGGAGCGTTGTGAGGGCGGGGCCTTGAGGGGGCGGGGCTAAGAGGGGCGTGGTGAAAATGGGCGGGGCCAGGAGCGCGGAGGAGCCGAGCTCAAAGGGGGCGGGGCTGGGAGCCCAAAGGGGCGGGGCTCAGACCCCAATGGGGGCGGGGCAGAGCCCAAAGGGGCGGGGCTCAGAGCCCAAAGGGGGCGGGGCAGGCCCCAAAGGGGCGGGGCTCAGACTCCAAACGGGGCGTGGCAAACCCCAAAAGGGCGGGGCTCAGAGCCCAAAGGGGGCGGGGCAGAGCCCAAAGGGGCGGGGCTCAGAGCCCAAAGGAGGCGGGCTGGAACGCAAAGGGGCGGGGCTCAGACCCCAATGGGGGCGGGGCAGAGCCCAAAGGGGCGGGGCTGAAGCCCCAAAGTGGGCGGGGTGGGAACGGAGCCAGTGAGGGGATTGAGGGAGGGGTCACACACCTGGCACAGATGGGACACGCCCATTGCACACCTGGGCACACCTGGGCACAGCTGGGGCACACCCATTGCACACCTGTACACACCTGTACACACCTGTTACATGTTACACACCTGTGCACACCTGTCACACACCTATACACACACGTTACACACCTGCACACACCTATGCACATCTGTGCACACCTGTTACACACCTGTGCACACCTGTTACACACCCATTACACACCTGTGCACGCCCATTACACACCTGTCACACACCCATTACACACCCGTACACACCTGTGCACACCTGTTACACACCTGTGCACACCTGTCACACACCTATACACACCCATTACACACCTGTCACACACCTATGCACATCTGTGCACACCCGTTACACACCCGTTACACACCCTGTGCACACCTGTACACACCTGTTACACACCTGTACACACCTGTTACACACCCTGTGCACACCCGTTACACACCCTGTGCACACCTGTCACACACCTGTACACACCCATTACACACCTGTGCACACACCTGTACACACCCCTTACACACCTGTCACACACCTGTACACACCTGTTACACACCTGTACACACCCGTTACACACACCTGTCACACACCTATGCACATCTGTGCACACCTGTTACACACCTGTGCACACCTGTTACACACCCATTACACACGCGTTACACACCTGTGCACACCTGTTACACACCCGTTACACGCCCATTACACACCTGTGCACGCCCATTACACACCTGTCACACACCCATTACACACCCGTACACACCTGTCACACACCTGTTACACACCTGTTACACACCTATGCACACCCGTTACACACCTGTCACACACCTATGCACACCTGTACACACCTGTTACACACCTGTACACACCTGTTACACACCCTGTGCACACCCGTTACACACCCTGTGCACACCTGTCACACACCTGTACACACCCATTACACACCTGTTACCTGTACACACCTGTGCACACCCATTACACACCTGTGCACACCCATTACACACCTGTCACACACCTGTCACACACCTGTACACACCCATTACACACCTGTTACACACCTGTTCACACCCATTACACACCTGTCACACACCTGTACACACCCATCACACACCTGTCACACACCTGTACACACCTGTACACACCTGTACACACCCATCACACACCTGTCACACACCTGTCACACACCTGTACACACCTGTACACACCTGTACACACCCATCACACACCCGTCACACACCTGTCACACACCTGTACACACCTGTACACACCTGTACACACCTGTACACACCTGTTACACACCCTGTGCACCCCCGTTACACACCCTGTACACACCTGCACACACCCATTACACACCTGTCACACACCTGTACACACCTGTACACACCCATCACACACCTGTCACACACCTGTACACACCTGTGCACACCTGTTACACACCTGTACACACCTGTTACACACCCTGTGCACCCCCGTTACACACCCTGTACACACCTGCACACACCCATTACACACCTGTTACACACCTGTACACACCCATTACACACCTGTTACACACCCTGTGCACACCTGTGCACACCTGTTACACACCTGTACACACCCATTACACACCTGTCACACACCTGTACACACCTGTACACACCCATCACACACCTGTCACACACCTGTACACACCCATCACACACCTGTCACACACCTGTACACACCCATTACACACCCATCACACACCTGTACACACCCATTACACACCCATCACACACCTGTACACACCTGTACACACCCATTACACACCTGTTACACACCTGTACACACCCATTACACACCCATCACACACCTGTCACACACCTGTACACACCCATTACACACCTGTCACACACCTGTCTCACACCTGCAGGGCCCCCCGTGCTCCCTGGGTGCCCCGGGGCCGGTTTGGGGTCGGTCCCGAAGGTTTTGGGGCCGATCCTGGAGATTTGAGGGTCCCAGAAATTTGGGGTGAATTCCCGAGGATTTGGGGGCGAATTCTGAAGGATTTGGGGGTGAATTCCAGAGGATTTGGGGGTGAATTCCAGAGGATTTGGGGGTGAATTCCACAGAATTTTCGGGGTGAATTCCCCAGGATTTTTGGGGCCAATTCCAGAGGATTTCTGGGGCGAATTCCCAAAGATTTTGGGGCGAATCCCAGTGGATTTTTGGGGTGAATTCCCACAGATTTTGGGGCAAATTCGAAAAGATTTTGAGGCCAATCCCAGAAGATTTCGGGGTGAATCCCAAAGGATTTTGGAGTGAATTCCGGAGAATTTTTGGAGTGAATTTCAGAGGATTTTTGGGGCCAATTCCAGAGGATTTCTGGAGCAAATTCCTGAAGATTTTGGAGTGAATCCCAGAGGATTCTGGGGGCAAATTCCGGAGGATTTTTGGGGTGAATTCCCGAGGATTTTTGGGACGAATTCCCGAGGATTTTTGGGATGAATTCCCGAGGGGTTTTGGGATCGCTCGGGGGGATCTGGGGGTCCCGGCCGGGGTTTTTGGGGTCAATTCAAGGAATTTTGGGCTCAACTCGAGGCTTTTTGGGATCCTGTATTTCTGTACAGCAGGGGAGGGCTGCGGGGGAAGGGGGGGTCCCCACAATTGTCCCGGTCTGGGATCCGTCTGGGGGATCCATTTGGGGCCCAGGGGATCCATTTGGGGCCCAGGGGATCCATTTGGGATCTGGGATCCATCCAGGGGGTCCAGGATGTGTCCAGGGGATCCATTTGGGGTCCAGGGGATCCATTTGGGGTCCAGGATGTGCCCAGGGGATCCATTTGGGACCCAGGGGATCCATTTGGGGGTCCAGGATGTGCCCAGGGGATCCATTTGGGACCCAGAATCCGTCCAGGAGACCCAGGGAGATCCAGGATCTGTCTGCGGGTCTGGGATCCATCCAGGGGATCCATTTGGGGTCCAGGGTGTGTCCAGAGGATCCATTTGGGATCTGGGATCCATTTGGGCTCCAGGATGTGCCCAGGGGATCCATTTGGGATCTGCGATCCATCCAGGGGGTCCAGGATGTGCCCAGGGGATCCATTTGGGATCTGGGATCCATTTGGGGGTCCAGGATGTGTCCAGGGGATCCATTTGGGGTCCAGGATGTGCCCAGGGGATCCATTTGGGACCCAGAATCCGTCCAGGAGACCCAGGGAGATCCAGGATCTGTCTGCGGGTCTGGGATCCATCCAGGGGATCCATTTGGGGTCCAGGGTGTGTCCAGAGGATCCATTTGGGATCTGGGATCCATTTGGGCTCCAGGATGTGCCCAGGGGATCCATTTGGGATCTGCGATCCATCCAGGGGGTCCAGGATGTGCCCAGGGGATCCATTTGGGATCTGGGATCCATTTGGGATCTGGGATCCATCCAGGGGGTCCAGGATGCGTCCAGGGGATCCATTTGGGGTCCAGGGGATCCATTTGGGGTCCAGGATGTGCCCAGGGGATCCATTTGGGCTCCAGGGGATCCATTTGGGGCTCCAGGATGTGTCCAGGGGACCCATTTGGGATCTGGGATCCATTTGGGGTCCAGGGGATCCATTTGGGCTCCAGGATGTGTCCAGGGGATCCATTTGGGGTCCAGGGGATCCATTTGGGCTCCAGGACGTGTTCATGGGTCCACGGGGTCCAGGATCCATCCAGAGGATCCGTTTGGGGCCTGGGATCCACCTGGAGGATCCGTTTGAGGTCCCTGATCCATTTGGGGACTCCAGGATCTGTCCAGGGGACCCATTTGGGATCTGGGATCCACTCAGGGGTCCAGGATCTGTCCAGGGTTCCAGAGGGGTCTGGGATCCATTTGGGGACTCCAGGATCCATCCAGGGGATCCATCTGGGATCCGGAATCTGTCCAGGGTTCCAGAGGGGTCTGGGATCCATTCGGGGACGCCAGGATCCGTCCAGGGGATCCATCTGGGATCCGGGACCCACCCAGGGGATCCAGGATCAGTCTGAGGGGTCTGGGATCCGTCCAGGGGATCCATTTGGGGTCCGAAATCTGTCCAGGGGTCCAGGGGGATCCAGGATCGGTCCAGAGGGTCCAGGATCCACCCAGGGGGTCCATTTGGGGTCCAGGATCCACCCAGGGGATCCAGGATCAGTCTGGGGGCCCAGAGGGGTCCGAGATCTGTGCAGGGGATCCATTTGGGATCCAGGATCCACCCAGGGGATCCATGTGGGGTCCAGGATCCATCCAGGGCATCCATGTGGGGTCCAGGATCCATCCAGGGGATCCAGAATCCGTCTGGGGCCCAGAGGGGTCCGAGATCTGTCCAGGGGATCCATTTGGGATCCAGGATCCATCCAGAGGATCCATGTGGGGTCCAGGATCCACCCAGGGGATCCATTTGGGGTCCAGAATCCATCCAGGGGATCCATTTGGGGTCCAGGATCCACCCAGGGGATCCATTTGGGGTCCAGGATCCACCCAGGGGATCCATGTGGGGTCCAGGATCAATCTGGGGCTCCAGGATTTGTTCGGGGGGCTCCATTTGAGATCTGGGATCCATCCAGGGGGTCCAGACTCATCTGGGGTCTGGGATCCACCCAGGGGCTCCATTTGGGGTCCGGGATCTGTCCGGGGGATCCACTCGGGAACCGGGATCCATCCGGGGCTCCAGGGGGGTCTGGGACCCATTTGGGGTCTGGGATCCGTCCAAGGGGGTCCAGGATCCATCCAGGGGATCCATTTGGGATCCAGGATCCACCTGGAGGTTTGGGATCCGCTCAGGGGCTCTGGGATCCCTCCGAGGGGCCCAGGGGGATCCGGGATCCGCTCGGGGGGTCCAGGATCCATCCAGGGAATCCGGAGAGCTCTGGAATCAACCTGGGGGGCTCTGGGATCCATCCAGGAGGGGTTCAGAGCCCGGGATCCACCCGGGGATCTGAGATCCATCCAGAGAGGTCCAGGATCCACTTGGGAGGAGTCCAGAGGGATCTGGGACCCATCCTGCGAGTCCAGAGGGGTCCAGGGTCCATTGGAAGAGTCCGGGATCCGTTTGGGGGTTCTGGGATCCACCCAGGGAGTCCATTTGGGGTCTGGGATCCATCCAGAGAGCCCAGGATCCATTTGGGGGGGTCCAGGGGGATCTGGGACCCATCCAGAAGGCCCAGAGGGATCTCAGATCCATTTGGTGGGTCCGGAGAGATCCAGGATCCACCCGGTGAGTCCAGGGGGGTCCAGAATCCATTTGAAGAGTCCAGGATGCATTTGGGGGGCCCAGGATCCATTTGGGGAGTCCAGGGTCTCTCCAGGGGGATCTGGGATCCATTCAGGGGGATCTGGGATCCGTTTGGGGAGTCCAGGATCTATCCAGGGGGATCTGGGATCCATTCAGGGGGATCTGGGATCCATTTGGGGTGTCCAGGGGGATCCGGTCACACCCTTGTTGGTCCCACGGCATCCAGGAGGGAATCGGGCCTGGGATCTGTCCCTGTCCTGGAATTGTCCGTGTCCCATTGTCCAGCCGTGTCCTGGGATCTGTCCCTGTCCTGGAATTGTCCCTGTCCCATTGTCCAGCCGTGTCCTGGGAGTGTCCCTGTCCTGGGACCTGGCTGTCCAGTGTCCAGCTGTGTCCCTGTGCCTGCCCCTGCCCCTGTCCAGCTGTGTCCCTGTGCCTGTCCTGGCCATGTCCAGCACTGTCCTGGGATCTGGCCGTGTCCCAGGATTTGGCCGTGTCCAGTGTCCAGCTGTGTCCCTGTCCCTGTCCTGGGATCTGGCTGTCATGTCCAGCAGTGTCCCTGTCCCTGTCCCGGCTGTGTCCAGTGTCCAGCTGTGTTGTGTCCAGCTGTGTCCTTGTCCCTGTCCAGTGTCCAGCAGTGTCCCTGTCCCAGGATCTGTCCCTGCTCTGGGCTCCGGCTGTTGTGTCCAGCAGTGTCCTTGTTCCCTGTCCAGTGTCCAGCTGTGTCCCTGTCCCGTGTCCAGCTGTGTTGTGTCCAGCTGTGTCCCTGTCCCGTGTCCAGTGTCCAGCTGTGTCCCCATCCCTGTCCCTGTCCTGGCCATGTCCAGTGTCCCTGTCCCTGTCCAGTGTCCAGCCGTGTCCCTGTCCCTGCTCTGGGATCTGTCCCTGTTGTGTCCAGCAGTGTCCCTGTCCCTGTCCTGGAACTGTCCCTGTCTCAGTGTCTGGTTGTGTCCAGTGTCCAGCAGTGTCCTGGGGTCTGGCTGTGTCCAGTGTCCAGCAGTGTCCTGGGGTCTGGCTGTGTCCAGCAGTGTCCTGGGGTCTGGCTGTGTCCAGTGTCCAGCAGTGTCCTGGGGTCTGGCTGTGTCCAGCAATGTCCTGGGGTCTGGCTGTGTCCAATGTCCAGCAATGTCCTGGGGTCTGGCTGTGTCCAATGTCCAGCTGTGTCCTGGGGTCTGGCTGTGTCCAGTGTCCAGCTGTGTCCTGGGGTCTGGCTGTGTCCAATGTCCAGCAGTGTCCTGGGGTCTGGCTGTGTCCAGCAGTGTCCTGGGGTCTGGCTGTGTCCAGCAATGCCCTGGGGTCTGGCTGTGTCCAGCAATGCCCTGGGGTCTGGCTGTGTCCAGTGTCCAGCAGTGTCCCAGCACTGTCCCTGTTCAGGGATCTGTCCCTGTCCCAGCACTGTCCTGGCTGTATCCCTGGACTGTCCCTGTCCTTTTCCCTGTCCCAGGTGTGTCCCTGTCCCTGTCCCTGTCCCACGTGTGTCCCTGTCCCAGGTGTGTCCCTGTCCCTGTCCCTGTCCCAGGTGTGTTCCTGTCCCTGTCCCAGGTGTGTCCCTGTCCCTGTCCCTGTCCCTGTCCCTGTCCTACGTGTGTCCCTGTCCCAGGTGTGTCTCTGTTCCTGTCCCTGTCCCTGTCCCTGTCCCAGGTGTGTCCCTGTCCCAGGTGTGTCCCTGTCCCCATCCCTGTCCCTGTCCCAGGTGTGTCCCTGTCCCACGTGTGTCCCTGTCCCCGTCCCTGTCCCTGTCTCTGTCCCAGGTGTGTCCCTGTCCCTGTCCCAGGTTTGTCCCCGTCCCTGTCCCAGGTGTGTCCCCGTCCCTGTCCCTGTCTCTGTCCCAGGTGTGTCCCTGTCCCCGTCCCAGGTGTGTCCCCGTCCCTGTCCCCACTCCTGTCCCAGATGTGACCCCAACCCGGGATCCAACGGTGTCCCAGATCCAGCTGTGCCCTGGGATTGTCCCTGTGCCAGGTGTGTCCCCATCCTTGTCCCTTCTTCCTGTGCCAGATGTGTCCCCATCCCTGTGCCAGGTGTGTCCCCATCCTTGTCCCTGTCCCCATCCTGGGATCCATCCCTGTCCCAGGTGTGTCCCTGTCCCTGTGCCAGGTGTGTCCCCATCCTTGTCCCTTCTTCCTGTGCCAGATGTGTCCCCATCCCAGGCGTGTCCCCATCCTTGTCCCTGTCCCCATCCTGGGATCCATCCCTGTCCCAGGTGTGTCCCTGTCCCTGTGCCAGGTGTGTCCCCATCCTTGTCCCTGTCCCCATTCCAGGAGTGTCCCCATCCCTGTCCCAGGTGTGTCCCCATCCTTGTCCCTGTCCCCATCCTGGGATCCATCCCTGTCCCTGTCCCAGGTGTGTCCCTGTCCCTGTCCCTGTCCCCATCCCAGGTGTGTCCCCATCCCTGGTCCCTGTCCCCATCCTGGGATCCATCCCTGTCCCTGTCCCTGTCCCTTGTCCCTGTCCCTGTCCCAGGTGTGTCCCCATCCTTGTCCCTGTCCCCATCCTGGGATCCATCCCTGACCCTGCCCCTTGTCCCTGTCCCCATCCTGGGATCTGTCCCTGTCCCTGTCCCTGTCCCTGTCCCTGTCCCCTCTGTCCCTGTCCTGGGATCTCTCCATGTGTGGGATCAGCCTGGCCAGGGCTGTCCCTTGGTGTCCCCTGGGTGTCACAGGTGTCCCCCAGTGTCCCCTGGGTGTCTCTTGGAGCCTTTTGGGTGTCTCTCAGTGTCCCTCGGTGTTCCCTGGATGTCCCTCGGTGTCCCCTGAATGTCCCTCGGGTGTCCCCTGGCTGTCCCTTAGGTGTCACACTTGTCCCTCAGTGTCCCCTCAGTGTCCTTGGTGTCCCTCAGTGTCCCCTGGCTGTCCCTTAGGTGTCACACTTGTCCCTCAGTGTCCCCTCCTTGTCACAGGTGTCCCCTCAGTGTCCTTGGTGTCCCTCAGTGTCCCCTGGTGTCCCCAAAGTGCCACAGGGACCCGAGACGTCCCCCAGGTGCCACAGGACCTGCAGGTGTCCCATTGTCCCCTGGCCTGTCCCCAGTGTCCCTGTGGGTCCCTGGGTGTCACCTTAGGCTGTCCCCTGGGTGTCACGGTGCCGTCGGTGCCACCTCACTCTCGCTGTCCCCGGTGTCCCCGGTGTCCCCAATGTCCCCTGGGTGTCACGGTGCCGTCGGTGCCACCTCACTCTCGCTGTCCCCGGTGTCCCCGGTGTCCCCTGGGTGTCACGGTGCCGTCGGTGCCACCTCACTCTCGCTGTCGCTGCTGTCCCCAGTGTCCCCAATGTCCCCTGGGTGTCACGGTGCCGTCGGTGCCACCTCGGGCTCGCTGTCGCTGCTGTCCCCGGTGTCCCCAATGTCCCCTGGGTGTCACGGTGCCGTCGGTGCCACTTGGTCTCGCTGTCACTGCTGTCCCCAGTGTCCCCGGTGTCCCCGGTGTCCCCTGGGTGTCACGGTGCTGTCGGTGCCACGTCGGGCTCGCTGTCACTGCCGTCCCCGGTGTCCCCAATGTCCCCAATGTCCCCTGGGTGTCACGGTGCCGTTGGTGCCACCTCGGGCTCGCTGTCGCTGCTGTCCCCGGTGTCCCCAATGTCCCCAATGTCCCCTGGGTGTCACGGTGCCGTCGGTGCCACCTCGGGCTTGCTGTCGCTGCTGTCCCCAGTGTCCCTGGTGTCCCCAATGTCCCCTATGTGTCACGGTGCCGTCGGTGCCACCTCACTCTCGCTGTCGCTGCTGTCCCCGGTGTCCCCGGTGTCGCCGGTGTCCCCCGGGGTCAGGGCGAAGGGCGGCGGTGGCAGCTCCTCGTCCGAGGAGCCCAGCGAGTCCTCGTCCCCCAGGGGCGTCCCCAGGGCCACCGCGCCGAAGGACAGCGGCCCCCGCAGCAGCCGGATCTGGGACAGGGACAGGGACAGGGACAGGGGACAGTGGGGACAGGGACAGGGACAGGGACAGGGACAGGGGACAGTGGGGACAGGGACAGGGACAGGGACAGGGGACAGGGACAGGGAGGGGACAGTGGGGACAGGGACAGGGACAGGGACAGGGGACAGGGAGGGGACAGTGGGGACAGGGACAGGGACAGGGACAGGGACAGGGACAGGGACAGGGAGGGGACAGTGGGGACAGGGACAGGGACAGGGAGGGGACAGGGACAGGGACAGGGACAGGGAGGGGACAGGGACAGGGACAGGCATGGGAAAGGACAGGGGACGGTGAGGGACAAGAGGGGACAGTGAGGGACAGAGAGGGGACAGGGACAGGGGACAGTGAGGAGACAGGGGACAGTGGGGACAAGGATTAGCAGGGGACAGCCAGGGGACAGCAGGGGAGACAGAGAGGGGACAGCAGGGGACAGGGGACAGTGGGGACAGAGGGGGGATAGGGGACAGTGGGGACAGCAGGGGACAGTGGGGACAGGGGATAGAGAGGGGACAGGGACAGGGGACAGTGGGGACAAGGATTAGCAGGGGACAGCCAGGGGACAGCAGGGACAGGGAGGGGACAGCAGGGGACAGGGGACAGTGGGGACAGAGGGGGGACAGCAGGGACAGGGAGGGGACAGCAGGGACAGGGGATAGAGAGGGGACAGAGAGGGGAGGGGACAAGGGACAGGGAGTGGACAGCGAGGGGACAAGGACGGGAATGGGGACAGGGACAGGGACAGGAGGGGACAGGGACAGGAGGGGACAGGGACAGGGACAGGGACAGGAAGGGACAGGACAGGGGACAGGAGGGGACAAAGGCCAACAGAGAAGGGCAGGAGGGAGGACACAGGGGGAACACGCAGTCACCAGCTGTCCCCAGGCCGTGTGGCACTGAGGGACACGGCGGGTGGCACTGAGGGGACATCGCCAGTGGCGCTGGCAATGCCACCAGTGGCACTGAGGGGACATGTCCGGTGGCACCTGGAGATGTCACCGGTGGCACTGGGGCCAGACTGGAGGGGTCCCCCAGGATCTGTGGGTGCCACCTGGGTGTCCCCAACCCCTGTCACACTCCCCCAGCCCCCCCGGGTGCCACATGGGTGTCCCCCCACGTCCCTGGCCCCCAGTGTCCCCAGTGATGTCCCCAACTCCCCAACACCCCAGATGTCCCCAATGTCCCCATTGGTGTCCCCAGTGTCCCCATTGGTGTCCCCAGTGTCCCACCTCGGCCTTGAGCTGCCGGATGTGGCCCTGCAGGTGCCGGATGTACTGCGCCCCCAATGTCCCCAATATCCCTGATGTCCCCAATGCCCCCAATGTCCCCAATGTCCCCAATGTCCCCAGTGATGTCCCCACTGGTGTCCCCAGTGTCCCCAGATGTCCCCAATGTCCCACCTCGGCCTTGAGCTGCCGGATGTGGCCCTGCAGGTGCCGGATGTACTGCGCCGTGTCCGTGTGCTCCAGCTGCCCCTGCAGCCGCCCCTCCTCACGCTGGGGACGGTAAAGGGACACCGAGGGGACACCGAGGGGACACTGAGGGGACACTGCGGCCACCTGGCCCCTCCTGTGTCCCCCATGTCCCCTCCATATCCCCATGTCCTTCATGTCCACCCCCGTGTCCCTCAACTCCTCCATGTCCCCTCCATGTCCCACCCATGTCCCCTCCATGTCCCCACCATCCCCATGTCCCCACACTCCTGTGTCCCCATGTCCTCATGTCCCCATGTCCTACCCATGTCCCACCCATGTCCCCTCCATGTCCCCACCATCCCCATGTCCCCACACTCCTCTGTGTCCCCATGTCCTCATGTCCCCATGTCCCCATGTCCCACCCATGTCCCACCCATGTCCCCACCATCCCCATGTCCCCACACTCCTCTGTGTCCCCATGTCCCCATGTCCCACCCATGTCCCCCCGTCCCCTCCACATCCCTGTATCCCCCATCCCCTCCAGGCCCCCCATGTCCCACTCATGTCCCCGTGTCCCCTCCATATCCCCATGTCCTTCATGTCCACCATGTCCCCGTGTCCCCCAAATCCTCCATGTCCCCCATGTCCCACCCATGTCCCCTCCGTGACCCCACCATCCCCATGTCCCCACACTCCTCTGTGTCCCCATGTCCCCATGTCCCCTCCATGTCCCCCTGTCCCCTCCACATCCCTGTATCCCCCATCCCCCCCATGTCCCCCACGTCCCACTCATGTCCCCGTGTCCCCTCCATGTCCCCATGTCCTTCATGTCCACCATGTCCCCGTGTCCCCCAACTCCTCCATGTCCCCTCCATGTCCCCCATGTCCCACCCATGTCCCCTCCGTGACCCCACCATCCCCATGTCCCCATACTCCTGTGTCCCCATGTCCCCTCCATGTCCTACCCATGTCCCCTCCATGACCCCAGCATCCCCATGTCCCCACATTCCTCTGTGTCCCCATGTCCCCTCCATGTCCCCATGTCCTTCCTCCACTCCATGTCCTCCATGTCCCCAGTGTCCCTGATGTCCCCAGTGCCCCCATGTTCCCCCCATGTCCCCTCCATGTCCCCATGTCCTTCCTCCACTCCATGTCCTCCATGTCCCCAGTGTCCCTGATGTCCCCATCTCCCCCCATGTCCCCATGTCCGCCTGACGTCACCCACAATCCCCTCCATGTCCCCAATGTCCCCCATGTCCGCCTGATGTCCCCCATGTCCCAATGTCCCAATGTCCCCAGTGTCCCCCATCCCCTTCGTGTCTCTGATGTCCCCACTGTCCCCAATGTCCCTGATGTCCCCATACCCCCGTGTCCCTCATGCCCCCATGTCTCCTCCATATCCCCGCTGTCCCCAGTGTCCCCACTGTCCCCATGTCCCTTATGTCCCCAGTGTCCCCAATGCCCCCAGCGTCCCAATGTCTGCATTGTCCCCGCTGTCCCCAATGTCCCCATGTCCCTTATGTCCCCAGTGTCTCCACTGTCCCCAATGTCCCCAGCGTCCCAATGTCTGCATTGTCCCCGCTGTCCCCAATGTCCCCTGATGTTCCCATGTCCCCCCAGCGTCTCCAATGTCCCCACATCCCTCACATCCCCCAATGTCCCCATGTCCCCACATCCCCCCATGTCCCCATTGTCCCCAGTGTCCCCCCGATGTCCCCTCGGTGTCCCCGTACCTGGATCTCCAGCTCGGCCACGCGCTGCCTCATCTCGGCCAGGGCGGCCATGCTGTCGGCCTCGCGCAGCCGCACGGCCATCACCTCCTCCTTGCTCTGGGGACAGCGTGGGGACACCATGGGGACACCATGGGGACACCCCCAGGGACACCCGGGGACAGCCCTGCCACCGTGGGGAGGCCATCACCTCCTCCTTGCTCTGGGGACAGCGTGGGGACACCATGGGGACACCATGAGGACAGCCCCTGGGGACAGCCCTGCCACCGTGGGGAGGCCATCACCTCCTCCTTGCTCTGGGGACAGCGTGGGGACACCATGGGGACACCCGGGGACAGCCCCTGGGGACAGCCCTGCCACCGTGGGGAGGCCATCACCTCCTCCTTGCTCTGGGGACAGCGTGGGGACACCATGGGGACACCATGGGGACACCCCCAGGGACACCCAGGGACAGCCCTGCCACCGTGGGGAGGCCACCACCTCCTCCCTGCTCTGGGGACAGCGTGGGGACACCATGGGGACACCATGGGGACACCCCCAGGGACACCCAGGGACAGCCCTGCCACCGTGGGGAGGCCACCACCTCCTCCCTGCTCTGGGGACAGCGTGGGGACACCATGGGGACACCCCCAGGGACACCCAGGGACAGCCCTGCCACCGTGGGGAGGCCACCACCTCCTCCCTGCTCTGGGGACAGCGTGGGGACACCATGGGGACACCATGGGGACACCCCCAGGGACACCCGGGGACAGCCCTGCCACCGTGGGGAGGCCATCACCTCCTCCCTGCTCTGGGGACAGCATGGGGACACCATGGGGACAGCCCTGCCACCGGGGACAGCGTGGGGACACGCAGGGACACCCACAGGACAGCCCTGCCACCCGCAGGGACACTGTGGGGACACCCCAGGGACACTGCAGGGACACTCAGGGACAGCCCTGGGACAAGTCTGCCACTGGGGACACCCCTAGGGACACCGTGGGGACACCCAGGGACAGCCCTGCCACTGGGGACACCCCTAGGGACACCATGGGGACACTCAGGGACAGCCCCGGGACAGCTCTGTCACCGTGGGGACACTGCAGGGACACCCAGGGACAGCCCTGGGACAGCTCTGCCACCGTGGGGACACTGCAGGGACACCGTGGGGACACCCAGGGACAGCCCTGCCACTGTGGGGACACCCCCAGGGACGCTGCAGGGACACCCAGGGACAGCCCTGGGACAGCTCTGCCACCGTGGGGACACTGCAGGGACACCGTGGGGACACCCTGGGACACCGTGGGGACACCCAGGGACAGCCCCGGGACAGCTCTGTCATCGGGGACACTGCAGGGACACCCCAGGGACAGCCCTGCCACCACTCGGGACACCACAACGACACCCAGGGACACCCCAGGGACATTCGGGGACACTCAGGGACAGTGGGGACATCCCCGTGTGCATCCCAAAGGTCCCCGAGTGTCCCCAATGTCCCAAACACCCCCAATGTCCCTGATATGTCTGATGTCCCCGGTGTCCCTGCTGTCCCCAGTGTCCCCAACAGCCCCGATGTCCCCGATGGTGTTCCCAATGTCCTGAATGTCCCCCGATGTCCCCAATGTCCCCAAGTGTCCCTCAATGTCCCCAATACACTCAATGTCCCAAATGTCCCCAGTGTCCCCAATGCTCTCAATGTCCCCAATGTCCCCAATGTCCCCACCTTGCGCTGTGCCTCAGCGTGTTTCCGGTGTCCCCATTGCTGTCCCCAATGTCCCCAATGATGTCCCCAATGTCCCCAGTGTCCCCAATGATGTCGCCAATCATTGTCCCCAATGCTGTCCCCAGTGTCCCCATTGTCTCCAATCATTGTCCCCACCTTGCACTGCGCCTCCGCGTGTTTCCGGTGTCCCCAGTGATGTCCCCAGTGTCCCCAATGATGTCCCCAATGTCTCCAATGTCCCCAGTGTCCCCAGTGTCCCCAGTGCTGTCCCCACCTTGCCCTGCGCCTCCGCGTGTTTCTGGTGTCCCCAATGTCCCCAGTGATGTCCCCAATCATTGTCCCCATTGCTGTCCCCAATGATGTCCCCAATGTCCCCAGTGTCCCCAATGATGTCCCCAGTGTCCCCATTGTCCCCAATCATTGTCCCCACCTTGCACTGTGCCTCCGCGTGTCCCCGGTGTCCCCAGTGTCCCCAGTGATGTCCCCAGTGCTGTCCCCACCTTGCACTGCGCCTCCGCGTGTTTCCGGTGTCCCCAGTGTCCCCAATGGTGTCCCCAATGATGTCCCCAATGCTGTCCCCAGTGTCCCCAATGTCCCCAGTAATTGTCCTCAGTGTCCCCAATGTCCCCGGTCATTGTCCCCACCTTGCACTGCGCCTCCGCGTGTTTCCGGTGTCCCCAATGTCCCCAATGGTGTCCCCAATGTCCCCAATGTCCCCAGTGTCCCCAATGTCCCCAGTCACTGTCCCCACCTTGCACTGCGCCTCCGCGTGTTTCCGGTGTCCCCAGTGCTGTCCCCAGTGTCCCCAATGGTGTCCCCAATGATGTCCCCAGTGCTGTCCCCAGTGTCCCCAATGTCCCCGGTCACTGTCCCCACCTTGCACTGCGCCTCCGCGTGTTTCCGGTGTCCCCAGTGCTGTCCCCAGTGATGTCCCCAGTCATTGTCCCCAGTGTCCCCAATGTCCCCAATGTCCCCAGTGTCCCCAATCACTGTCCCCACCTTGCACTGCGCCTCCGCGTGTTTCCGGTGGCTCTCGCTCAGCTGCGCCTGCAGCCCCTGGCTCTGGGCGGCCGCGGCGCGGAGCTGCTCCCGCAGCCCGGCACAGGCCTGCTCGGCACGGCCCAGCACCGACCGCTGGATACGGCCCTGAAACCGGGATAGAACCGGGATAAACCTGGGATTGATCTGGGATAGACCCGGGATTAACCTGGGATAAACCCAGCCCTGCTCCTGCAGCCCGGCACAGGCCTGCTCGGCACGGCCCAGCACCGACCGCTGGATACGGCCCTGAACCGGGATAGAACTGGGATTAACCCGGGATTGATCCGGGATTAACCTGGGATAGACCCGGGATTAACCTGGGATAGACCCGGGATTAACCTGGGATAAACCCAGCCCTGCTCCTGCAGCCCGGCACAGGCCTGCTCGGCACGGCCCAGCACCGACCGCTGGATACGGCCCTGAACCGGGATAGAACTGGGATTAACCCGGGATTGATCCGGGATTAACCTGGGATAGACCCGGGATTAACCTGGGATAGACCCGGGATTAACCTGGGATAAACCCAGCCCTGCTCCTGCAGCCCGGCACAGGCCTGCTCGGCACGGCCCAGCACCGACCGCTGGATACGGCCCTGAACCGGGATAGAACTGGGATTAACCCGGGATTGATCCGGGATTAACCTGGGATAGACCCGGGATTAACCTGGGATAGACCCGGGATTAACCTGGGATAAACCCAGCCCTGCTCCCGCAGCCCGGCACAGGCCTGCTCAGCATGGCCCAGCAACGACCGCTGGATACGGCCCTGAAACCGAGAATAACCCGGGACTGAACCGGGATAAACCTGGGATTGATCTGGGATAGACCCGGCACCAACCCAGCCCTGCTCCCGCAGCCCGGCACAGGCCTGCTCGGCACGGCCCAGCACCGACCGCTGGATACGGCCCTGAAACCGGGATAGAACTGGGATTAACCCGGGATAAACCTGGGATTGATCTGGGATTAACCGGGATAGACCCGGCACTAACCCAGCCCTGCTCCCGCAGCCCGGCACAGGCCTGCTCGGCACGGCCCAGCACCGACCGCTGGATACGGCCCTGAAACCGAGAATAACCCGGGATAAACCCGGGATAAACCTGGGATAGACCCGGGATAGACCCGGCACCAACCCAGCCCTGCTCCCTGCTCGGCACGGCCCAGCACCAACCGCTGGATCCAACCCTAAACCGGGATAAACCTGGGATTAACCCGGGATAAACCTGGGATTAACCCGGGATAGACCCAGGATTAATTTGGGATTAACCAGGATAAACCCGGGATTAAACCAGATAAACCTGGGATGAATCCATCAAAATCCCGGGATAAACACAAAGTTAATCTGGGATTAACCTGGGATAAACCCGGGACAAACCCGAGACAAACCCTGGTCCCTGCTCTCCCAGTGCTCCCAGTTCAGTTCCCAGTATCCCCAGTGCTCCCACTTTGGTACCTGTGTCCCACCTGTGTCTCACCTGTGTCTCCAGGTGCAGCACCCTCTGTCCCAGTCCATCCCAGTCCATCCCAGTTTGTCCCAGTTTGTCCCAGTCCCTCCCAGTCCATCCCAGTCCCTCACCTGTGTCTCCAGGTGCAGCACGCGCTGTCTCAGCACCCTCAGCCCCATTCCCAGTTTGTCCCAGTTTGTCCCAGTTTGTCCCAGTTTGGTACCTGTGTCTCCAGGTGCAGCACGCGCTGTCCCAGCGCCCTCAGCCCCATTTCCAGTCCGTCCCAGTCCATCCCAGTCCATCCCAGTTTGTCCCAGTCCCTCCCAGTCTGTCCCAGTTTGGTACCTGTGTCTCCAGGTGCAGCACGCGCTGTCCCAGCGCCCTCAGCCCCATTCCCAGTTTGTCCCAGTCCGTCCCAGTCCATCCCAGTCTGTCCCAGTTTGGTACCTGTGTCTCCAGGTGCAGCACGCGCTGTCCTAGCGCCCTCAGCCCCATTCCCAGTTTGTCCCAGTTTGTCCCAGTTTGTCCCAGTCCCTCACCTGTGTCTCCAGGTGCAGCACGCGCTGTCCCAGCGCCCTCAGCCCCATTCCCAGTTTGTCCCAGTTTGTCCCAGTCCATCCCAGTCCGTCCCAGTCCATCCCAGTCCCTCCCAGTTTGTCCCAGTCCCTCACCTGTGTCTCCAGGTGCAGCACGCGCTGTCTCAGCGCCCTCAGCCCCATTCCCAGTTTGTCCCAGTTTGTCCCAGTTTGTCCCAGTTTGGTACCTGTGTCTCACCTGTGTCTCCAGGTGCAGCACGCGCTGTCCCAGTCCGTCCCAGGCAATCCCAGTTTGTCCCAGTCCATCCCAGTTTGGTACCTGTGTCTCCAGATGCAGCACGCGCTGTCCCAGCGCCCTCAGCCCCATTCCCAGTTTGTCCCAGTTTGTCCCAGTTTGGTACCTGTGTCTCACCTGTGTCTCCAGGTGCAGCACGCGCTGTCTCAGCGCCCTCAGCCCCATTCCCAGTTTGTCCCAGTCCATCCCAGTTTGTCCCAGTTTGGTACCTGTGTCTCCAGGTGCAGCACGCGCTGTCCCAGCGCCCTCAGCCCCATTCCCAGTCCCTCCCAGTTTGTCCCAGTCCGTCCCAGTCCCTCCCAGTCTGTCCCAGTTTGGTACCTGTGTCTCACCTGTGTCTCCAGGTGCAGCACGCGCTGTCTCAGCGCCCTCAGCCCCATTCCCAGTTTGTCCCAGTCCATCCCAGTTTGTCCCAGTCCCTCACCTGTGTCTCCAGGTGCAGCACGCGCTGTCTCAGCGCCCTCGGCTCCATTGCCAGTCCATCCCAGTCCACCCCGGTCTCTCCCAGTTTGTCCCAGTTTGTCCCAGTTTGCCCCAGTTTGGTACCTGTGTCTCACCTGTGTCTCCAGGTGCAGCACGCGCTGTCTCAGCGCCCTCAGCCCCATTCCCAGTTTGTCCCAGTCCATCCCAGTTTGTCCCAGTTTGGTACCCGTGTCTCCAGGTGCAGCACGCGCTGTCCCAGCGCCCTCAGCCCCATTCTCAGTTTGTCCCAGTCCATCCCAGTTTGTCCCAGTTTGGTACCTGTGTCTCCAGGTGCAGCACGCGCTGTCCCAGTCCCTCCCAGTTTGTCCCAGTCCCTCCCAGTCTGTCCCAGTTTGGTACCTGTGTCTCACCTGTGTCTCCAGGTGCAGCACGCGCTGTCTCAGCGCCCTCAGCCCCATTCCCAGTTTGTCCCAGTCCGTCCCAGTCCCTCCCAGTCCGTCCCAGTTTGGTACCTGTGTCTCACCTGTGTCTCCAGGTGCAGCACGCGCTGTCCCAGCGCCCTCAGCCCCATTCCCAGTTTGTCCCAGTCTGTCCCAGTTTGTCCCAGTCCCTCACCTGTGTCTCCAGGTGCAGCACGCGCTGTCTCAGCGCCCTCAGCCCCATTCCCAGTTTGTCCCAGTCTGTCCCAGTTTGTCCCAGTCCCTCACCTGTGTCTCCAGGTGCAGCACGCGCTGCCTCAGCGCCCTCAGCTCCGCCTGGGCCTGGCTCTCGCGGAGCTGCACCCCCAGCACGGCCTCGTGCAGCGCCCGCGGCTCCTGCCAGCGGCCCCCGCACACCTGGGGGGGACAGGGACACACCTGGTCAGGTGTGGGGACACCTGGGGACACCTGGGGACACCCTGGGACACACCTGGGGACACCCTGGGGACACCTGGGGACACCCCGGGACACACCTGGCCAGGTATGGGGACACCTGGGGACACCCCGGGACACACCTGCCCAGGTATAGGGGCACCTGGGGACACCCTGGGGACACCTGGCCAGGTATGGGGACACCTGGTCAGATACGGGGACACCCTGGGACACACCTGGCCAGGTATGGGGACACCTGGGGACACCCTGGGGACACCTGGGGCACCCTGGGACACACCTGGCCAGGTACGGGGACACCTGGGGACACCCTGGGACACACCTGGTCAGGTGTAGGGACACCTGGGGACACCTGGGGGACACCCTGGGACACACCTGGTCAGGTATGGGGACACCTGGGGACACCCCGGGACACACCTGCCCAGGTATAGGGGCACCTGGGGACACCTGGGGACCCACCCTGGGGACACCTGGTCAGGTACGGGGACACCTGGGGACACCCCGGGACACACCTGGCCAGGTATGGGGACACCTGGTCAGGTACGGGGACACCCTGGGACACACCTGGGCAGGTATGGGGACAGCTGGGGACACCCTGGGACACACCTGGCCAGGTATGGGGACACCTGGGGACACCCTGGGGACACCTGGGGACACCCTGGGACACACCTGGTCAGGTGTGGGGACACCTGCCCAGGTATAGGGGCACCTGGGGACACCTGGGGACACCCTGGGGACACCTGGTCAGGTATGGGGACACCTGGGGACATCTGGGGACAGCTGGGGACACCCTGGGACACACCTGGCCAGGTATGGGGACACCTGGGGACATCTGGGGACACACTTAGTCACAGCTGGGGACACACCTGGTCAGGTGTGGGGACACCTGGGGACAGCCAGGGACCCACCCTGGGGACACCTGGTCAGCCATGGGGACACTTGGGACACACCTGGTCTGGTGTGGGGACACCTGGGGGACACCTGGTCAGGTACGGGGACACCTGGGACAGCTGGGGACACCCTGGGACACACCTGGCCAGGTATGGGGACACCTGGGGACACCTGGTCAGATGGCACATGCCTTAGGGACACCTGGGGGACACCTGGGACACACCTGGTGAGGTAAGGGGACACACCTGGGGACACCTGGTCAGCTATGGGGACACCTGGGGACACCCTGGGACACACCTGGTCAGCTATGGGGACACCTGGGGACACCCTGGGACACACCTGGTCAGCTATGGGGACACCTGGGGACACCTGGGGGACACCCTGGGACACACCTGGTCAGGTATGGGGACACCTGGGGACACCCTGGGACACACCTGGTCAGGTATGGGGACACCTGGGGACACCCTGGGACACACCTGGTCAGCCATGGGGACACCTGGGGACACACCTGGTGAGGTAAGGGGACACACCTGATCAGGTATGGAGGCACCTGGGGACTCACCTGGGGACAGACAGGGACAGCTGGGACACCTGCCAGGTGTCCCCGATGTCCCCAGTGTCACTCGGGTGTCCCCGTGTCTCACCTGCCAGGTGTCCCCGATGTCCCCAATGTCCCCGCTGTCCCTGCTGTCCCTTCTCACCTGCCAGGTGTCCCTGATGTCCCCGATGTCCCCATGTCCCCGTGTCACACCTGCCAGATGTTCCCAGGGTCACTCAGGTGTCCCCGATGTCCAAGTGCCACACCTGCCAGGTGTCCCCAATGTTCCCAGGGTCCCTCAGATGTCCCCGATGTCCCAGTGCCTCACCTGCCAGGTGTCCCCGATGTCCCCAATGTCCCTCAGATGTCCCCGATGTCCCTGCTGTCCCTGTCTCACCTGCCAGGTGTCCCCAATGTCCCTCAGATGTCCCCGATGTCCCTGCTGTCCCTGTCTCACCTGCCAGGTGTCCCCGATGTCCCCAATGTCCCTCAGGTGTCCCCCATGTCCCTGTCTCACCTGCCAGGTGTCCCCGATGTCCCTCAGGTGTCCCCGTGTCACACCTGCCAGGTGTCCCCAATGTTCCCAGGGTCACTCAGGTGTCCCCGATGTCCCCAGTGTCCCTCAGGTGTCCCCAATGTCCCCAGTGTCCCCCGTGTCCCCGTCTCACCTGCCAGGTGTCCCCGATGTCCCCAATGTCCCTCATGTCCCTGTGTCTCACCTGCCAGGTGTCCCCAATGTCCCCGATGTCCCTCAGGTGTCCCCGATGTCCCCAGTGTCCCCCGTGTCCCCGTCTCACCTGCCAGGTGTCCCCGATGTCCCCGATGTCCCTCAGCGCCAGCTCCTGCAGCTCCTCCTGCAGCCGAACCACGCTGGAGTCGTCCGGGAGCAGCGGCTGCCGCTGGGGACAGGGACAGACGGACATCAGGGACAGAGGGACAGCGGGACAGGGACAGACGGACATCAGGGACAGAGGGACAGAGGGACAGGGACAGACGGACATCAGGGACAGAGGGACAGGGACAGACGGACATCAGGGACAGAGGGACAGAGGGACAGGGACAGACGGACATCAGGGACAGAGGGACAGCGGGACAGGGACAGACGGACATCAGGGACAGAGGGACAGAGGGACAGGGACAGACGGACATCAGGGACAGAGGGACAGCAGGGACAGCGGGGACAGAGGGACAGGGACAGAGGGACATCAGGGACAGCAGGGACATCAGGGACAGAGGGACAGGGACAGCAGGGACAGATGGACAGGGACAGGGACAGAGGGATATCAGGGACAGCAGGGACAGCAGGGACAGAGGGACAGGGACAGAGGGACAGAGGGACAGGGACAGCAGGGACAGCAGGGACAGAGGGATATCAGGGACAGCAGGGACAGAGGGACAGGGACAGGGACAGCAGGGACAGAAGGACAGAGGGACAGCAAGGACAGGGACAGAGGGACAGCAGGGACAGAGGGATATCAGGGACATCAGGGACAGAGGGACAGAGGGACAGGGACAGCAGGGACAGATGGACAGGGACAGGGACAGGGACAGAGGGACAGAGGGACAGGGACAGAGGGACAGCAGGGACAGAGGGATATCAGGGACAGCAGGGACAGAGGGACAGGGACAGGGACAGCAGGGACAGAAGGACAGAGGGACAGGGACAGAGGGACAGAGGGACAGGGACAGAGGGGACATCAGGGACAGGTACAGGGACAGCAGGGACAGGGACACAGGGGACAAGGACAAGGGCATCGGGGGGACACAGGGGACATCAGGGACAGCAGGGGACAAGGACAGGGACATCAGGAGGGACAGCAGGGACACAGGGACACTGGCAGGGCTTGGGGACATCAGTGGGGACACATGAGGACAGCGGTGGGGACAGACAGACAGAGGGACCTTCACAGGCCACCTGTGACAGCTCCTGTCCCCAGGGCCACCCACAGCACCCTCCCTGTCCCCTCCCTGTCCCCAAGGCCCCTCCTTGTCCCCAGAGCCACCCATGGGACCCTCCCTGTCCCCAAGGCCACCCCATTGTCCCCCTCAGTGTCACCTTCTCCATGTCCAGGACCTTGTCCTGCCTCTCCCTGAGGGCCCCTTGTCCCCAAGGCCCCTCCTTGTCCCCAGAGCCACCCACAGGACCCTCCCTGTCCTTGGTGCCACCCCATTGTCCCCCCGGTGTCACCCTCTCCATGTCCAGGACCTTGTCCTGCCTCTCCCTGAGGGCCCCTGTCCCCAAGGTCCCTCTGTGTCCCCATTGTCACCCCGGTGTCCCCCTGGTGTCCCCTCGGTGTCACCTTCTCCATGTCCAGGACCTTGTCCCGCCTCTCCCTGAGGGCTCCCTGTCCCCAAGGTCCCTCCCTGTCCCCATTGTCCCCCCGGTGTCCCCCTGGTGTCCCCCCGGTGTCACCTTCTCCGTGTCCAGGACCTTGTCCTGCATCTCCCTGAGGGCTCCCTGTCCCCAAGGCCACTCCTTGTCCCCGTTGTCCCCCCGTTGTCCCCTCGGTGTCCCCCTGGTGTCACCTTCTCCATGTCCAGGACCTTGTCCTGCATCTCCTTGAGGGCTCCCAGGGTTTCGCTCTCGCGCAGCCGCGACCGCTCCAGCTCCGTCTCCAGGTGTGCCACGAACTCCTCGCTCAGCCGCGGGTTACCCTGTCACCAAATGTCACCAAATGTCACCAAATGTCACCAAATGTCACCTCAACATTGTCCCTGACTGCCACGAACTCCTCGCTCAGCCGCGGGTTACCCTGTCAGCAATGTCACCAAATGTCACCAAATGTCACCTCAACATTGTCCCTGACTGCCACGAACTCCTCGCTCAGCCGCGGGTTACCCTGTGTCACCAATGTCCCCAAATGTCACCAATGTCACCAAATGTCACCAATGTCACCTCCCCAGTGTCCCCTGACTGCCACGAACTTCTCGCTCAGCCGCGGGTTACCCTGTCACCAATGTCACCAAATGTCACCTCAACATTGTCCCTGACTGCCACGAACTCCTCGCTCAGGCGGGGGTTACCCTGTGTCACCAATGTCACCAATGTCACCAAATGTCACCTCAACATTGTCCATGACTGCCATGAACTCCTCGCTCAGCCGCGGGTTACCCTGTGTCACCAATGTCCCCAAATGTCACCAGTGTCACCACCCAGTGTCCACCATGAACTCCTCGCTCAGCCGGGGGTTACCCTGTGTCACCAATGTCACCAAATGTCCCCAATGTCACCTCCCCAGTGTCCACCATGAACTCCTCGCTCAGCCGGGGGTTACCCTGTCACCAATGTCACCAAATGTCACCAATGTCCCCAAATGTCACCAAATGTCACCTCAACATTGTCCCTGACTGCCATGAACTCCTCGCTCAGCCGGGGGTTACCCTGTGTCACCAATGTCCCCAAATGTCACCAATGTCACCAAAGGTCACCAGTGTCACCAATGTCCCCAAATGTCACCAGTGTCACCAATGTCCCCAAATGTCACCAGTGTCACCACCCAGTGTCCACCATGAACTCCTCGCTCAGCCGGGGGTTACCCAGTGTCACCAATGTCCCCAAATGTCACCAGTGTCACCACCCAGTGTCCACCATGAACTCCTCGCTCAGGCGAGGGTTACCCTGTGTCCCCAAATGTCCCCAAATGTCACCAAAGGTCACCAAAGGTCACCAAAGGTCACCTCCCACCTGCCATGAGCTGCTCCAAGAGTTGGGGGTTACCCTGTCCCCAAATGTCCCCAATGTCACCAAGTGTCACCTCCCACCTGCCACGAAATCCTCGTTCATGCAGGAGTTACCTGTGTCACCAAATGCCACCAAATGCCACCAAATGTCACCAAATGGCACCTGCAGTGCTGTCACTGGGGCAGTGACACAATGAGGTGACACACAGGTGACACAGTGACAATGACACACAGTGACAATGACACACAGGTGACAGTGACACACCTGTAATTCTTGAATTGTGCTCTGTGCCTGTCTCAGGCTCTCGGTGGCCGAGCTGCAGCGCTGCCTCACCAGCACAGTGACACACAGTGACAGTGACACAGTGACACACAGTGACACACAGTGACACACAGTGACACACAGTGACACACACAGTGACACAGTGACACACAGTGACAGTGACACACTCAGGTGACAGTGACACACAGTGACACACAGTGACACACAGTGACAGTGACACACAGTGACACACAGTGACACACAGTGACACACAGTGACAGTGACACACAGTGACACACACAGTGACAGTGACACAGTGACACACAGTCACAGTGACACAGTGACACACACAGTGACACACAGTGACACACAGTGACAGTGACACACAGTGACACAGTGACACACAGTGACACACAGTGACACACACAGTGACACACAGTGACAGTGACACAGTGACAGTGACACACACAGTGACAGTGACACACAGTGACACACAGTGACAGTGACACACAGTGACACAGTGACACACAGTGACACACAGTGACACACACAGTGACACACAGTGACAGTGACACAGTGACAGTGACACACACAGTGACAGTGACACACAGTGACACACAGTGACAGTGACACACACAGGTGACAATGACACACACAGGTGACAGTGACACACCTGCAGCTCCCGGATGGTGCTCTGTGCCCGCCTCAGGCTCTCGGTGGCCGAGCTGCAGCGCTGCCTCACCAGCGCAGTGACACACAGTGACAGTGACACAGTGACACACAGTGACAGTGACACACAGTGACACACAGTGACACACAGTGACACACAGTGACACACAGTGACAGTGACACAGTGACACACAGTGACACACAGTGACACACAGTGACAGTGACAGGCAGTGACACACAGTGACACACAGTCACAGTGACACAGTGACACACACAGTGACACACAGTGACACACACAGTGACAGTGACACAGTGACACACAGTGACAGTGACACACAGTGACACACAGTGACACACACAGTGACACGCAGGGGATACAATGACACACAGTGACACACAGTGACACACACAGTGACACACACAGGTGACAATGACACACACAGGTGACAGTGACACACCTGTAGCTCCCTGATTGTGCTCTGTGCTCTCCTCAGGCTCTCGGTGGCCGAGCTGCAGCGCTGCCTCACCAGCACAGTGACACACCGTGACAGTGACACACAGTGACACACAGTGACACACAGTGACACACAGTGACACACAGTGACAGTGACACACAGTGACAGTGACACACAGTGACACACACAGTGACACACAGTGACACACAGTGACAGTGACACACAGGTGACAGTGACACACAGTGACACACCTGTAGCTCCCTGATTGTGCTCTGTGCTCTCCTGAGGCTCTCGGTGGCCGAGCTGCAGCGCTGGCACCGGGCAGTGACACACAGTGACACACAGTGACAGTGACACAGTGACACACAGTGACACACAGTGACACACAGTGACACACACAGGTGACAGTGACACACACAGGTGACAGTGACACACCTGCAGCTCCCGGATGGTGCTCTGTGCTCTCCTGAGGCTCTCGGTGGCCGAGCTGCAGCGCTGCCTCACCAGCGCAGTGACACACAGTGACACACAGTGACACACAGTGACACACAGTGACACACAGTGACACACAGTGACAGTGACACACAGTGACACACAGTGACACACAGTGACACACACAGTGACACACACAGTGACACACAGTGACACACAGTGACAGTGACACACAGTGACACACAGTGACACACAGTGACACACAGTGACAGTGACACACAGTGACAGTGACACACAGTGACACACACAGTGACACACAGTGACACACAGTGACACACAGTGACACACAGGTGACAGTGACACACAGTGACACACCTGTAGCTCCCTGATTGTGCTCTGTGCTCTCCTGAGGCTCTCGGTGGCCGAGCTGCAGCGCTGGCACCGGGCAGTGACACACAGTGACACACAGTGACAGTGACACAGTGACACACAGTGACACACAGTGACACACAGTGACACACACAGGTGACAGTGACACACACAGGTGACAGTGACACACCTGCAGCTCCCGGATGGTGCTCTGTGCTCTCCTGAGGCTCTCGGTGGCCGAGCTGCAGCGCTGCCTCACCAGCGCAGTGACACACAGTGACACACAGTGACAGTGACACACAGTGACACACAGTGACACACAGTGACACACACAGTGACACACACAGTGACACACAGTGACACACAGTGACAGTGACACACAGTGACACACAGTGACACACAGTGACACACAGTGACACACACAGGTGACAATGACACACTCAGGTGACAGTGACACACCTGTAGCTCCCTGATGGTGCTCTGTGCCCGCCTCAGGCTCTCGGTGGCCGAGCTGCAGCGCTGCCTCACCAGCGCAGTGACACACAGTGACAGTGACACACAGTGACACACAGTGACACACAGTGACACAGTGACACACAGTGACACACAGTGACACACACAGTGACACACACAGTGACAGTGACACACAGGTGACAGTGACACACCTGTAACTCCCGTATTGTGCTCTGTGCCCGCCTCAGGCTCTCGGTGGCCGAGCTGCAGCGCTGCCTCACCAGCGCCAGCTCCCGCCGGATGACGTCGTTCTCCTCGGCCTCCTGCGCCCGCGTCACCTGGCCCTGGGGACAGCGGGGACAGTGGGGACAGTGGGGACACCTTGGGGACACCTTGGGGACATTGGGGACAGTGTCACCTGGCCCTGGGGACAGGGGGGACATTGGGGACAGTGGGGACACCTTGGGGACACCTTGG
Source organism: Melospiza melodia melodia (assembly GCF_035770615.1). Taxonomy (NCBI): domain Eukaryota; kingdom Metazoa; phylum Chordata; class Aves; order Passeriformes; family Passerellidae; genus Melospiza; species Melospiza melodia. The sequence continues at coordinate 128,326 of NW_026948534.1, forward strand.
GGACATTGGGGACAGTGTCACCTGGCCCTGGGGACAGTGGGGACAGTGGGGACAGTGGGGACACCTTGGGGACAGTGTCACCTGGCCCTGGGGACATTGAGGACATTGGGGACATCTTGGGGACATTGGGGACAGTGGGGACCTTGGGGACACTGGGGACAATGGGGACAGTGTCACCTGGCCCTGGGGACAGTGGGGACAATGGGGACACCTTGGGGACAGGAGGGACAGTGTAACCTGGCCCTGGGGACCATGGGGACAGTGGGGACATTGAGGACACTGGGGACATTGGGGACAGTGGGGACACCATGGGGACCCTGGGGACAGTGGGGACATTGGGGACACCTTGGGGACAGTGGGGACAGTGGGGACACCTTGGGGACAGTGGGGACAGTGTCACCTGGCCCTGGGGACACTGGGGACATTGGGGACAGTGGGGACGGTGGGGACAGTGTCACCTGGCCCTGGGGACATTGAGGACATTGGGGACGGTGTCACCTGGCCCTGGGGACATTGGGGACATTGGGGACAGTGGGGACGGTGTCACCTGGCCCTGGGGACAGCGGGGACAGTGGGGACACTGGGGACAGTGGGGACAATGGGGACATTGGGGACAGTGGGGACAATGGGGACAGTGGGGACGGTGTCACCTGGCCCTGGGGACATTGGGGACATTGGGGACAATGGGGACGGTGTCACCTCCAGGGCTGTTTGTCCCCTCCCCCACCCCAAATTCCACCCAAACTCCTCCAATCGCTGCTTTCCACCCCAAATCCCAAAAATCCCAAATTCCCCCCCAATCCCCCAAAATTCCCCCAAATTTCCACAAATTACCCTAAAATTCAAAAGAATCTCTCAAAATTCTCCAAATTCTCCAAATTTTCCTAAAATTCCATCAAAGTTGCCCCAAACACCCCAAAATTTGAAATTCCCCCCGAATTTACCAGAATCTCCCCAAAATTTCCCCCCAAAATTCCATTGAAATCCCCAAAAATTCCCCCAAAATTTCCCAACACTCAAAATCCTCCAAAATTCCCTCAAAATCAAAATCCTCCAGAATTCCCTCAAAATCAAAATCCCTTCAAAATTCCCTCAAAATCCCCCCAAAATTCCCTCAAAATTCTCCAAAATTTGTCAAAATCTCCCTGAATTCCCCAAATTTCCCCCAAATTCCCCCCAGGATGCGCAGGAGCCTCCAGAGAAGCAGAAAAAAAGGTGGAAAAAAAAGGCAGAAAAAGGAAAATCCCCCCAAAAGTGGGGCTGGGGGAGGGGAGGGAGGAAAATTGGGGAAAATTGGGGGAAAAAATGGGAAAATCAGGAAATTGAGAGAATAAATCGGGAAAATAAATCAGGAAAATCAGAGAGGAAAATTGGGAAAATAAAAGTGGAAAAGAAACTGGGAAAAGAAACTGGGAAAATTGGGGAAGAAAATCGGGAAAATAAATTGGGAAAATAAATCAGTAAAATCAGGGGGAAAATTCAGAAATTTGGGAAAATAAATTGGGGACAAGATCAGGAAAATTTAGGAAAATAAATCAGGAAAATAAATTAGGAAAATCTTGGGAAATCTTGGGAAAAATCTCAGGCAAATCTCAGGAAAAACAGGGAAATAAATTGGGAAAATCAGGGAAATTGGGGAAAAATCGGGAAAATAAATCAGGAAAATATCAGGGAAAATATTGGGAAAATCAATCAGGAAAATCAGGGAAATAAAAACTGGGAATATTGGGAAAATCAATGGGGAAAATTGGGGAAGAATTGGGAAAATCAGGGAAAAAATCAGAAATTCGGGAAAATAAATAGGGAAAAAGTGGGGAAAATTGGGGGAAAAGATCAGGAAAATTGGGAAAATAAATATGCAAAATAAATAGGGAAAAATTGGGAAAAATCAGGAAAATTGGGGGAAAATCGGGAAAATAAATCAGGAAAATTGGGGAGGAAAATCAGGAAATATCAGGGAAAATATTGGTAAAATCAATCAGGAAAATTGGGGAAATAAACTGGGAATATTGGGAAAATCAATTGGGAAAATTGGGGAAATATCAGGAAAATACTAGGAAAATTTGGAAAATATCGGGAAAATCAGAAAAATATCGGGAAAATAAATCAGGAAAAACTGGAAAATCTTGGGAAAAATCTCAGGAAAATCCCAGGAAAATCAGGGAAATAAATTGGGAAAATCAGGGAAATTGGGGAAAAATCGGGAAAATAAATCAGGACAATTGGGGAGGAAAATCAGGAAAATATCAGGGAAAATATTGGGAAAATCAATCAGGAAAATCAGGGAAATAAACTGGGAATATTGGGAAAATCAATTGGGAAAATTGGGGAAGAATTGGGAAAATCAGGGAAAAACCCAGAAATTCGGGAAAATAAATTGGGAAAAAGTGGGGAAAATATCAGGAAAATTGGGAAAATAAACAGGGAAAAATTGGGAAAAATCAGGGAAATTGGGGGAAAAATCGGGAAAATCAATCAGGAAAATTGGGGAGGAAAATCAGGAAAATGTTGAGGAAAATATAATGAAAATCAATCAGGAAAATTGGGGAAATAAACTGGTAAAATATTGGGAAAATCAATTGGGAAAATCAGGGAAGAAAATTGGGGAAATATCAGGAAAATACTGGGAAAATTTGGAAAATACTGGGAAAATCTGGAAAATATTGGGAAAATAAATGGGAAAATTGAGGAAAATCAATCAGGGAGATCAGGGAAAAAATAGGGGAAATTGTGAAAATCAGGGCAAAAATCAGGAAAATTGGGAAAGTACCTGGATTACCGGGAAAAGGTTGGGAAAATTGGGGAAATAAATCAGGAAAGTATTGGGGAAAAAAATTGGGAAATTCAATTGGGAAAATATTGGGAAAGTATTGGCAAAGGAAATCGGGGAAATTGGGGGAAAAATCAGGAAAATTGGGGGAAAAATCAGGAAAATTGGGGGAAAAATCAGGAAAATTGGGAAAATAAATCAGGAAAATATCAGGAAAGGATTGGGAAAATCAATTGGGAAAATATTGGGAAAGTATTGGCAAAGGAAATCAGCAAAATTGGGGAAATAAATCAGGAAAATTGGGAAAATAAATCAGGAAAATTGGGGGAAAAAATCAGGAAAATTGGGGGGAAAATCAGGAAAATTGGGGGGAAAATCAGGAAAATTGGGAAAATAAATCAGGAAAATTGGGGGGAAATCAGGAAAATTGGGGGAAAAATCAGGAAAATCAGGAAAATTGGGGGAAAATAAATCAGGAAAATTGGGGGAAAAATCAGGAAAATTGGGGGAAAATAAATCAGGAAAATTGGGGGGAAAATCAGGAAAATTGGGGGAAAAATCAGGAAAATTGGGGGGAAAATCAGGAAAAATGGGAAAATAAATCAGGAAAATATCAGGAAAGCATCGGGAAAATCGATTGGGAAAATATTGGGAAAGTATTGGCAAAGGAAATCAGCAAAATTGGGGGAAAAATCAGGAAAATTGGGAAAATAAATCAGGAAAATTGGGGGAAAAAATCAGGAAAATTGGGGGGAAAATCAGGAAAATTGGGGGGAAAATCAGGAAAATTGGGAAAATAAATCAGGAAAATTGGGGGGAAATCAGGAAAATTGGGGGAAAATCAGGAAAATCAGGAAAATTGGGGGAAAATAAATCAGGAAAATTGGGGGAAAAATCAGGAAAATTGGGGGAAAATAAATCAGGAAAATTGGGGGAAAATCAGGAAAATTGGGGGGAAAATCAGGAAAATTGGGGGAAAAATCAGGAAAATTGGGGGGAAAATCAGGAAAAATGGGAAAATAAATCAGGAAAATATCAGGAAAGCATCGGGAAAATCGATTGGGAAAATATTGGGAAAGTATTGGCAAAGGAAATCAGCAAAATTGGGGGAAAAATCAGGAAAATTGGGAAAATAAATCAGGAAAATTGAGGGAAAAAATCAGGAAAATTGGGGGGAAAATCAGGAAAATTGGGAAAATAAATCAGGAAAATTGGGGGGAAATCAGGAAAATCAGGAAAATTGGGGGAAAATAAATCAGGAAAATTGTGGGGAAAATCAGGAAAATTGGGGGAAAATAAATCAGGAAAATTGGGGGAAAATCAGGAAAATTGGGGGAAAATCAGGAAAATTGGGGGAAAAATCAGGAAAAATGGGAAAATAAATCAGGAAAATATCAGGAAAGCATCGGGAAAATCGATTGGGAAAATGAGGGGAATGAACGGGGAACCGGAGAGGAAAATCCACGGGAAGGTCGGGACGGGATCGTCGCCACACGGCCGTACCTGGATCAGGCGATCGGCCAGGGCCGCGCTCTCCTGGGGACGGACAGACAGACAGACACGGGTCAGGGACGGGGACAGGGACAGACAGACAGACACGGGTCAGGGACGGGGACAGACAGACAGACACGGGTCAGGGACGGGGACAGAGGGACAGACAGACAGACACGGGTCAGGGACAGGGACAGGGACAGACAGACAGACACGGGTCAGGGACAGGGACAGGGACAGACAGACACGGGTCAGGGATGGGGACATACAGACAGACAGACACGGGTCAGGGACGGGGACAGGGACAGACAGACACGGGTCAGGGATGGGGACAGACAGACAGACAGACACGGGTCAGGGACAGGGACAGAGGGACAGGGACAGAGGGACAGGGACAGGGAAGAGAGAGAGGGGACAGGGACAGACAGACAGACACGGGTCAGGGATGGGGACAGGGACAGAGTGACAGGAAGAGAGGGGACAGGAACAGGGACAGGGACACAGTGACAGTGACAGTGACAGAGTGACAATGACAGGGACAGTGACAGCAGTGACAGTGACACAGTGACACAGTGACACAGTGACACAGTGACAGTGACAGTGACACAGTGACAGTGACAGTGACAATGACACAGTGACAGTGACAGTGACACAGTGACAATGACAGTGACACAGTGACACAGTGACAGTGACAGTGACACAGTGACAATGACAGGGACACAGTGACAGTGACACAGTGACAGTGACAGTGACAGTGACACAGTGACAGTGACAGTGACACAGTGACAGTGACAGTGACACAGTGACAATGACACAGTGACACAGTGACAGTGACAGTGACACAGTGACAGTGACACAGTGACACAGTGACAGTGACACAGTGACAGTGACAGTGACACAGTGACAGTGACAGTGACACAGTGACAGTGACACAGTGACACAGTGACAATGACACAGTGACAGTGACACAGTGACACAGTGACAGTGACACAGTGACAGTGACACAGTGACACAGTGACAATGACACAGTGACAGTGACAGTGACACAGTGACAGTGACAGTGACAGTGACACAGTGACACACAGTGACAATGACACAGTGACAGTGACAGTGACAGTGACAATGACAGTGACAGTGACAGTGACACAGTGACAGTGACAGTGACACAATGACAGTGACACAGTGACAGTGACAATGACACAGTGACAATGACACAGTGACAGTGACACAGTGACACAGTGACAATGACACAGTGACACAGTGACAGTGACAGTGACAGTGACAATGACAGTGACAGTGACACAGTGACAGTGACACAGTGACAGTGACACAGTGACACAGTGACAGTGACAATGACACAGTGACACAGTGACACAATGACAGTGACAGTGACAGTGACAATGACAGTGACAGTGACACAGTGACAGCGACACAGTGACAGCGACACAGTGACAGTGACACAGTGACAGTGACAGTGACACAGTGACAGTGACACAGTGACAGCGACACAGTGACAGTGACACAGTGACAGTGACAGTGACACAGTAACACAGTGACAGTGACAGAGTGACAGTGACAGTGACACAGTGACAGTGACAGTGACAGTGACACAGTGACAGTGACAATGACACAGTGACACAGTGACACAATGACAGTGACAGTGACAGTGACAATGACACAGTGACACAGTGACAGTGACACGGTGACAGTGACAGCTCCAGCCCCGCCCCCCCGGCACTCCCGGCATTCCCCACTCCCCAATTCCCGAGGTTTTGGGGCTTTCTGGGTGGAAAATGAGAAATTTTTCTGTCTAAATGGGGGGGGGGCGTTGGACCCAAAATGGGGGGGAAAGGTTTGGGTTCCATGCGGTGTTTGAGGTTTTTTGGGGGAGTTTTTTGGGTTCCATGTGGTGTTTGAGGTTTTTTGGGGAAGTTTTTTTGGGGTTCCATGCAGTGTTTGAGGTTTTTTGGGGAAGTTTTTTTGGGGTTCCATGCGGTGTTTGAGGTTTTTTGGGGGGAGTTTTTTGGGTTTCCATTTTTTGTTTTAGGTTTTTTTGGGGGATTTTTTGGGTTCCATGCGGTGTTTTAGGTTTTTTGGGGGGTTTTTTTAGGGGTTCCATGCGGTGTTTTAGGTTTTTTTGGGGGAGTTTTTTGGGTTCCATGTGGTGTTTTGAGGTTTTCTTTGGGTTCTCTGCGGTGTTTTGGTTCCATGCGGTGTTTTAGGTTTTTTTGGGGGAGTTTTTTGGGTTCCATGTGGTGTTTTGAGGTTTTCTTTGGGTTCTCTGCGGTGTTTTAGGGTTTTTTGGGGTTCCATGTGGCGTTTCAGGGTTTTTTTTGGGGCGTTTTTGGGGGTTTTGGGGAGGATTTTTGGGGTCCTCACCTTCTCCAGGGTCTCGATGCGCTGCTTGAGCAGGCGATTCTCCGAGCGGAGCCGCTGAGGGGACAGGGAGGGGACACGGAGGGGACAGAGGGGACAGGGAGGGGACACGGAGGGGACAGAGGGGACAGGGAGGGGACAGAGGGGACAGGGAGGGGACAGAGGGGACAGGGAGGGGACAGGGAGGGGACGATGAGGGGACGCGGAGGGGACAGAGGGGACAGAGGGGACAGGGAGGGGACAGGGAGGGGACAGAGGGGACAGGGAGGGACAGAGAGGGACAGAGGGGACAGGGAGGGGACAGGGAGGGGACAATGAGTGGTGATCCAGATGTCCCCAGGTGTCCCCCAGGTGTCCCCAGGTGACCCCAGATGTCCCTATGTGTCCCCAGGGATGTCCCCAGGTGTCCCCAGGTGTCCCCAGCTGTCCCCACATGTCCCCAAGGATGTCCCCCAGCTGTCCCTAGGATTGTCCCCAGGTGTGCCCAGATATCCCCAGGTGTCCCCAGGTGTCCCCAGGTGTCCCCAGGTGTCCCTGCAGTGTCCCCAGGTGTCCCCAGGTGTCCCAGGTGTCCCCAGCTGTCCCCAGGTGTCCCAGCTGTGTCACCTTGATCTCGATCTGCTCCTCCATCTCTTTGCTCTTGAGGGCGGCGTATTCCTTCTCCAGCCTGGGGACACACGGACAGCTGGGGACAGGGACAGACGGACGGGGGACAGGGACAGGGAGGGGGACAGGGACAAAGGGATGGGGACAGGGGGGCAGGGACACAGGGGACAGCGATGGGGACAGGGACGGGAAAGGGACAGGGGGGCAGGGACAGGGACAGGGGACAGCGATGGGAACAGGGACAAAGGGATGGGGACAGGGACAGGGATGGGGATGGGAAAGGGACAGGGACAGAGGGACAGGGGACAGCTGGGGACAGGGATGGGGACAGAGTGGGGACAAGGACACGGATGGGAAAGGGACAGAGGGGACAGGGACAGGGATGGGGACACAGGGACAGAGAGGACAAAGGGGACAGGGATGGGAAAGGGACACAAGGACAGGGACAGGGGATAGGAACAGGGGACAGGGACACAGGGACACAGGGACAGGGGGGGACAGAAGGACACAGAGACAGAGGGACAGAGGGGACACAGGGACAGAGGGACAGAGGGGAGACACAAGGACAGAGGGGACAGAAGGACAGAGGGACATGGACACAGGGACAGAGGGACAGAGGGACAGAGGGACAGAGGGACAGAGGGACACAGGGACAGAAGGACAGAGGGACACAGGGACAGAGGGGACAGAAGGACAGAGGGACACAGGGACAGAGGGGACAGAAGGACAGAAGGACAGAGGGACAGAGGGACAGAGGGACAGAGGGGACAGAAGGACAGGGACAGAGGGACAGAGGGACAGAGGGACAGAGGTGCCCTGACCTCTTCATCTTGCGGGGGTTGTACTTGACCTGGCAGGCGCGCAGGATCAGCTTGTCGGGGCACGAGTCGAACTGGTGAGGGATCACCTTCTGGAAGTACTGCGGGGGAACGGGGCACCCCGACATCAGGGGGGCACCCCGACATCAGGGGGGCACTCCGACATCGGGGCAGTCACCCCAACATCGGGGCAGTCACCCCAACATCAGGGGAGTCACCCCAATATCGGGGGAGGCACCCCAACATCGGGGGAGGCACCCCGACATCAGGGGGGCACCCCGACATCAGGGGGGCACCCCGACATCAGGGGGCACCCCGACATCGGCGGAGGCACCCCGACATCAGGGGGGCACTCCGACATTGGGGGGGCACCCCAACATCAGGGGAGTCACCCCAACATCAGGGGAGTCACCCCAATATCGGGGGAGGCACCCCAGCATCGGGGGAGGCACCCCAACATCGGGGGAGTCACCCCAACATCAGGGGGCACCCCGACATCGGGGGGGCACCCCAACATCGGGGGAGGCACCCCAACATCGGGGGAGTCACCCCGACATCAGGGGGGCACCCCGACATCAGGGGGGGCACCCCAACATCAGGGGAGTCACCCCAACATCGGGGCAGTCACCCCAACATCAGGGGGGCACCCCAACATCAGGGGAATCACCGCGACATCAGGGGGGCACCCCGACATCAGGGGAGGCACCCCAATATCGGGGGAGGCACCCCAGCATCGGGGGAGTCACCCCAACATCGGGGCAGTCACCCCAACATCAGGGGAGTTCAGACAAATCGGGGACAATTCACCCCAAAATGGAGACAATTCACCCCAAAATGGGGACAATTCACCCCAAAATGGGGAGCTCAGAAAAAATCGGACACAATTCACCCCAAAATGGGGAGTTCACCCCAAAATGGGGACAATTCACCCCAAAATGGGGAGTTCAGAACAAATCGGGGACAATTCAGACCAAAAATGGGGGAAAATGGCACAAAATAGGGGAAAAAATGGCAGAAAACAGAGAAAACCAGGGCAAAATGGGGATGAACCCATCCTGTTGGCCAAACCCACCCCAAATCCCACCCCAATGACCAAAACCCACCCCAAACCCACCCCAAACCCACCCCAAATCCCACCCCAAATTCCATCCATTGACCAACCCCACCCCAAATCCATCCCAAACCAATCCCATTGATCAAACCCACCCCAAATCCACCCCAAATCCACCCCACTGACCAAACCCACCCAAAATCCCATCCCATTGACCAAACCCACCCCAAATCCATCCCAAACCCATCCCACTGACCAAACCCACCCCAAATCCATCCCCAAATCCCATCCATTGACCAAACCCACCCGAAATCCATCCCAAACCAATCCCATTGACCAAACCACCCAAAATCCCATCCCATTGACCAAACCCACCCCAAATCCACCCCAAATCCATCCATTGACCAAACCCACCCCAAATCCATCCCAAATCCCATCCATTGACCAAACCCACCCCAAATCCATCCCAAACCCATCTCACTGACCAAACCCACCCCAAATCCATCCCCAAATCCCATCCATTGACCAAACCCACCCACTGACCAAATCCATCCCCAAACCAATCCCACTGACCAATCCCACCCCAAATCCATCCCAATCCCATCCATTGACCAATCCCACCCCAAATCCATCCCCAAACCAATCCCACTGACCAAACCCACCCCAAACCCACCCCAAATCCACCCCAACCCCACCCCACTGACCAACCCCACCCCATTGATCAAACCCACCCCACTGACCAGACCCACCCTATTGACCAACCCTACCCCAAACCCACCCCACTGACCAACCCCACCCCACTGACCAAACCCAAACCCACCCCAAGGCCACCCCACTGACCAAACCCACCCCATTGATCAACCCTACCCCAAACCCACCCCACTGACCAACCCCATCCCATTGACCAACCCCATCCCAAACCCATCCCAACCCCACCCCATGGTCACCCCACTGACCAAGCCCACCCCAAACCCACCTTAAGGCCACCCCAACCCCACCCCACTGACCAACCCCACCCCATTGACCAAACCCGCCCCACTGACCAAGCCGACCCCAACCCCACCCCACTGACCAACCCCACCCTATTACCCAACCCCACCCCACTGACCAACCCCACCCCATTGACCAAATCCACCCCAAGGCCACCCCAGGGACCAAAGCCACCCCCTGACCAACCCCACCCCATTGACCAACCCCATCCCAAACCCATCCCAACCCCACCCCATTGACCAAACCCACCCCACTGAGCAACCCCACCCCATGGTCACCCCACTGACCAAGCACACCCCAAACCCACCTTAAGGCCACCCCAACCCCACCCCATGGACCAAGCCCACCCCAAACCCATCCCACCCCATTGACCAGACCCACCCCACTGACCAAACCCACCCCATGGACCAAGCCCACCCCAAATCCACCCCATTGACCAGACCCACCCCACTGACCAAACCCCACTTCATTGACCAACCCCACCCCATGGTCACCCCACTGACCAACCCCACCCCACTGACCAACCCTACCCTATTGACCAACCCCACCCCATGGTCACCCCACTGACCAACCCCACCCCACTGACCAACCCCACCACAAACCCACCCCACTGACCAACCCCACTCTATGGTCACCCCACTGACCAACCCCATCCCAAACCCATCCCAACCCCACCCCAAACCCACCCCAAGCCCACCCCACTGACCAACCCCACTCTATGGTCACCCCATTGACCAAGCCCACCCCAAGCCCACCCCACTGACCAACCTCACCCCAAGGTCACCCCACTGACCAAACCCAAACCCACCCCAAGCCCACCCCATTGACCAAGTCCACCCCAAACCCACCCCAAGGCCACCCCACTGCCCAAGCCCAAAGCCACCCCAACCCCACCCCATTGACCAAACCCACCCCAAACCCACCCCATTGCCCCAACCCCACCCCAACCCCACTCCATTGACCAAACCCACCCCAAGGCCACCCCAAGGCCACTCCACTGACCAACCCCAACCCCACTGACCAACCCCATCCCATTGACCAACCCACCCCACCCCAACCCCACCCACTGACCAAGCCCACCCTATTACCCAAACCCACCCCACTGACCAACCCCAACCCCACTGACCAACCCACCCCACTGACCAAGCCCAAACCCACTGACCAACCCCAAAGCCACCCCAAGGCCACCCCACTGACCAACCCCCCCCCACTGCCCAAGCCCACCCCACCCCAACCCCCCCCCACTGCCCAAGCCCACCCCACCCCAAGCCCCCCAAGGCCCCCCGCGGGTGGGGTGGGTACCTGGGACATGCCCTCCATGTCCAGCTGCACCAGCTCGGCCTGGTTGAACTGCAGCAGCGCCATCCCCACGCGGAACACGATCTCCAGACCCTGCCACCGACACGGCCACACGGTCAGCGTGGCCACCGGGGACACCACGGGGCCACCGTGGTCACCTCGGGGCCACCATGGTCACCCCATCCCTGCCACCAACACGGCCACACGGTCAGCGTGGCCACCGGGGACACCTTGGGGCCACCATGGTCACCACGGGGCCACCATGGTCACCCCATCCCTGCCATCGACACGGCCACACGGTCAGCGTGGCCACCGGGGACACCACGGGGCCACCATGGACACCTTGGGGCCACCACGGCCACCCCATCCCTGCCACCACCACACCTGGTCAGCGTGGCCATTGGGGACACCACGGGGCCACCATGGTCAGCTTGGGGCCACCATGGACACCACGGGGCCACCATGGTCACCTCGGGACCACCAGGGTCACCTTGGGGCCACCGTGGTCACCTCAGGGCCACCGTGGTCACCCCATCCCTGCCACCAACACAGCCAGACGGTCAGCGTGGCCACCATGGTCACCTTGGGGCCACCGTGGTCACCTCAGGGCCACCGTGGTCACCCCATCCCTGCCACCACCACGGCCAGATGGTTGGCGTGGCCACCGTGGTCACCTTGGGGCCACCATGGTCACCTCAGGGCCACCACGGACACCACGGGGCCACCATGGTCACCTCGGGGCCACCATGGTCACCTTGGGGCCACCATGGCCACCCCACCCCTGCCACCAACACGGCCAGATGGTCAGCGTGGCCACCGTGGTCACCTTGGGGCCACCATGGTCACCTTGGGGCCACCATGGCCACCCCACCCCTGCCACCAACACGGCCAGATGGTCAGCGTGGCCACCATGGACACCACGGGGCCACCGTGGTCACCCCATCCCTGCCACCACCACGGCCAGATGGTTGGCGTGGCCACCATGGTCACCTTGGGGCCACCATGGTCACCTCAGGGCCACCACGGACACCACGGGGCCACCACGGACACCTCAGGGCCACCATGGTCACCTCGGGGCCACCCTGGGTCATGTCTGGGTCACCAGGGCCACCCCAGAGCCCATTTTGGGGGATTTGATCCACCCCAAACCCATTTCTGAGGGACCTGGTCAAACCCAAACCATTTCTGAGGGATTTGGTCAAACCCAAACCCATTTCTGAAGGATTTGGCCAAACCCAAACCCACTTTTCTGGACTTTGATCCACCCCAAACCCATTCTTGAGGGACCTCATCAAACCAAATCCATTTTTGAGGGATTTGGTGAAACTCAAACCCATTTTTGAGGAGTTTGATCCACCCCAAACTCATTCTTGAGGGATTTGGTCAAACCAAACTCGATTTTGAAGAATTTGATCCATCCCAAACTCATTTCTGAGGGACTTCATCAAACCAAACCCATTTTTGAGTGATTTGATCAAACCCAAACCCATTTTTGAAGAGTTTGATCCACCTCAAACCCATTCTTGAGGGACCTCATCAAACCAAACCCATTTTTGAGGGACTTGGTGAAACCCAATCCCATTTTTGAACGATTTGCTCAAACCAAACCCATTTTTCTGGACTTTGGTCCACCCCAAACCCAATGTTTTGGGATTTTTCTCCCCCCAGCCCCAGTTTTGGGTCGGATTTGGGGCTACCTCGTACATGAAGATGTTGCAGACGCGCGTGGCCACGGGCAGGGGGAAGGTGGTGAGGAACAGCGCGAGGAACCAGCCCAGATCCTGAGGGGTTTGGTTCCACCCCAGATTCTGAGGGATTTGGCCAAACCCAACCCGTTTTTGAGGAGTTTGTTCCACCTCAAACCCGTTCTTGAGGGATTTGGTCAAACCCAAATTAATTTTTGAGAGATTTGATCAACCCCAAACCCATTTTTGAAGGATTTGGTGAAACCCAAACCCATTTTTGAGAGGTTTGATCCACCCCAAACTCATTCTTGAGGGACATCATGAAACCAAACCCATTCTTGAGGGACTTGGTTCCACCCCAAAACCATTTCTGAGGGATTTGGTTCCACCTCCAATTTTTGAGTGATTTGATCAAACCCAAACCCATTTTTGAGGGATTTGATCCACCCCAAACCCATTCTTGAGGGACATCATCAAACCAAACCATTTTTGAAGGATTTGGTCAAACCAAACTCATTTTTGAGGAGTTTGATCCAATCCAAACCCATTCTTGAGGGACTTGGTCAAAGCCAAACCATTTTTGAACAACCTGATCCACCCCAGACTCGTTCCTGAGGAGTTTGATCCACCCCAAACCAACTCTTGAGAGACATCATCAAACCAAGTCCATTTTTTACTGATTTGGTCAAACCAAACCCATTTTTCTGCACTTTGATCCACCCCAAACCCAATTTTTGAGGGATTTGATCCACCTCAAACTCGTTTTTGAGGGACTTCATCAAACCAAATCCATTTTTGAGGGATTTGGTCAAACTCAAACCCATTTTTGAGGAGTTTGATCCAAACCCATTTTTGAGGGATTTGGTCAAACCAAACTCGATTTTGAAGAATTTGATCCATCCCCAAACTCATTGTTGAGGGACTTCATCAAACCCCAAACCCATTTTTGAGGGATTGGGTCAAACCCAAACCCATTTTTGAAGGATTTGGTCAAACCAAACCCATTCTTGAGGAGTTTGATCCACTCCAATCTCATTTTTGAGGGACTTCATCTAACCAAGTCCATTTTTTACTGATTTGGTCAAACCAAACCCATTTTTCTGGACTTTGATCCACCCCAAACCCAATGTTTTGGGGATTTTTTTCCCCCCAGCCCCAGTTTTGGGTCGGATTTGGGGCTACCTCGTACATGAAGATGTCGCAGACGCGCGTGGCCACGGGCAGGGGGAAGGTGGTGAGGAACAGCGCGAGGAACCAGCCCAGATCCTGAGGGGTTTGGTTCCACCCCAGATTCTGAGGGATTTGGCCAAACCCAAACTCATTTTTGAAGGATTTGATGAAACCCAAACCCATTTTTGAGGAGTTTGATGCACCCCAAACCTATTTTTGAGGAGTTTGGTCAAACCCAAACCCATTTTTGAAGGATTTGGTGAAACCCAAACCCATTTTTGAAGAGTCTGATCCACCTCAAACCCATTCTTGAGGGACCTCATCAAACCAAACCCATTTTTGAGGAATTTGGTCAAACCAAACCCAGTTTTGAAGCATTTGACCCACCCCAAACTCATTCTTGAGGGATTTGGTCAAACCCAAATTAATTTTTGAGTGATTTGATCAAACCCAAACCCATTTTTGAGGGGTTTGATTCACCCCAAACTCATTCTTGAGGGACCTCATCAAACCAAATGCATTTTTGAAGGATTTGGTGAAACCCAACCCATTTTTCTGGACTTTGATCCACCCCAAACCCAATGTTTTGGGATTTTTTCCCCCCCAGCCCCAGTTTTGGGTCGGATTTGGGGCTACCTCGTACATGAAGATGTCGAAGACGCGCGTGGCCACGGGCAGGGGGAAGGTGGTGAGGAACAGCGCGAGGAACCAGCCCAGATCCTGAGGGGTTTGGTTCCACCCCAGATTCTGAGGGATTTGGCCAAACCCAAACCCATTTTTGAGGGATCTGATCCACCCCAAACTCGTTCCTGACGAGTTTGATTCACCCCAAACCCATTCTTGAGGGACCTGGTCAAACCCAAACTTTGTTTTGAAGGATTTGCTCCCCCCCAAACCCATTTTTGAAGAGTTTGATCCACCTCAAACTCGTTCTTGAGGAATTTGATCCACCCCAAACCCATTTTTGAGGTATTTACTCAAACCCAACCCATTTTTGAGTGATTCGGTCAAACCCAAACCCATTTTTGAAGGATTTGGTGAAACCCAAACCCATTTTTGAAGAGTTTGATCCACCTCAAACCCGTTCTTGAGGGACATCATCAAACCAAATGCATTTTTGAGGGATTTGGTCAAACCCAAACCCATTTTTGAAGGATTTGGTGAAACCCAAACCCATTTTTGAGAGGTTTGATCCACCCCAAACTCATTCTTGAGGGACATCATGAAACCAAACCCATTCTTGAGGGACTTGGTTCCACCCCAAAACCATTTCTGAGGGATTTGGTTCCACCTCCAATTTTTGAGTGATTTGATCAAACCCAAACCCATTTTTGAGGGATTTGATCCACCCCAAACCCATTCTTGAGGGACATCATCAAACCCAAACCATTTTTGAAGGATTTGGTCAAACCAAACTCATTTTTGAGGAGTTTGATCCAATCCAAACCCATTCTTGAGGGACTTGGTCAAAGCCAAACCATTTTTGAACAACCTGATCCACCCCAGACTCGTTCCTGAGGAGTTTGATCCACCCCAAACCAACTCTTGAGAGACATCATCAAACCAAGTCCATTTTTTACTGATTTGGTCAAACCAAACTCATTTTTCTGCACTTTGATCCACCCCAAACCCAATTTTTGAGGGATTTGATCCACCTCAAACTCGTTTTTGAGGGACATCATCAAACCCAACCCGTTCTTGAGGGACTTGGTCAAACCCAACCCACTTTTCAGCGATTTACTCAAACCCAAACCCAGTCTTGAGAGATTTGGCCAAACCAAACCCGTTTATCAGGGATTTGATCCACCCCAAACCCATTCTTGAGGGATTTGGTCAAACCCAAATTAATTTTTAAGTGATTTGATCAACCCCAAACCCATTTTTGAAGGATTTGATGAAACCCAAACCCATTTTTGAGGGATCTGATCCACCCCAAATCTGTTCCCGAGGAGTTTGATTCACCCCAAACCCATTCTTGAGGGACTTGGTCAAACCAAATCAATTTTTTTGGGGATTTTTGGCCCCGGATCCCCAATTTTGGGCCAGTTTTGGGTCGGATTTGGGGCTACCTCGTACATGAAGATGTCGCAGACGCGCGTGGCCACGGGCAGGGGGAAGGTGGTGAGGAAGAGCGCGAGGAACCAGCCCAGATCCTGAGGGGTTTGGTTCCACCCCAGATTCTGAGGGATTTGGTGAAACCCAAACCCATTTTTGAGGAGTTTGATGCACCCCAAACCCATTTTTGAGGAGTTTGATGCACCCCAAACCCATTTTTGAGGAGTTTGGTCAAACCCAAACCCATTTTTGAAGGATTTGGTGAAACCCAAACCCATTTTTGAAGAGTTTGATCCACCTCAAACCCATTCTTGAGGGACCTCATCAAACCAAACCCATTTTTGAGGTATTTGGTCAAACCAAACCCAGTTTTGAAGCATTTGACCCACCCCAAACTCATTCTTGAGGGATTTGGTCAAACCCAAATTAATTTTTGAGTGATTTGATCAAACCCAAACCCATTTTTGAGGGGTTTGATTCACCCCAAACTCATTCTTGAGGGACCTCATCAAACCAAATGCATTTTTGAAGGATTTGGTGAAACCCAACCCATTTTTCTGGACTTTGATCAACCCCAAACCCTTTTTTTTGGGGATTTTTTGCCCCGGATCCCCAATTTTGGGCCAGTTTTGGGTCGGATTTGGGGCCACCTCGTACATGAAGATGTCGAAGACGCGCGTGGCCACGGGCAGGGGGAAGGTGGTGAGGAACAGCGTGAGGAACCAGCCCAGATCCTGAGGGGTTTGGTTCCACCCCAGATTCTGAGGGATTTGGCCAAACCCAAACCCATTTTTGAGGAGTTTGTTCCACCTCAAACCCGTTCTTGAGGGATTTGGTCAAACCCAAATTAATTTTTGAGAGATTTGATCAACCCCAAACCCATTTTTGAAGGATTTGGTGAAACCCGAACCCATTTTTGAGAGGTTTGATCCACCCCAAACTCATTCTTGAGGGACATCATGAAACCAAACCCATTCTTGAGGGACTTGGTTCCACCCCAAAACCATTTCTGAGGGATTTGGTTCCACCTCCAATTTTTGAGTGATTTGATCAAACCCAAACCCATTTTTGAGGGATTTGATCCACCCCAAACCCATTCTTGAGGGACATCATCAAACCAAACCATTTTTGAAGGATTTGGTCAAACCAAACTCATTTTTGAGGAGTTTGATCCAATCCAAACCCATTCTTGAGGGACTTGGTCAAACCCAAACCATTTTTGAACAACCTGATCCACCCCAGACTCGTTTCTGAGGAGTTTGATCCACCCCAAACCAACTCTTGAGAGACATCATCAAACCAAGTCCATTTTTTACTGATTTGGTCAAACCAAACCCATTTTTCTGCACTTTGATCCACCCCAAACCCAATTTTTGAGGGATTTGATCCACCTCAAACTCGTTTTTGAGGGACTTCATCAAACCAAATCCATTTTTGAGGGATTTGGTCAAACTCAAACCCATTTTTGAGGAGTTTGATCCAAACCCATTTTTGAGGGATTTGGTCAAACCAAACTCGATTTTGAAGAATTTGATCCATCCCCAAACTCATTGTTGAGGGACTTCATCAAACCCCAAACCCATTTTTGAGGGATTGGGTCAAACCCAAACCCATTTTTGAAGGATTTGGTCAAACCAAACCCATTCTTGAGGAGTTTGATCCACTCCAATCTCATTTTTGAGGGACTTCATCTAACCAAGTCCATTTTTTACTGATTTGGTCAAACCAAACCCATTTTTCTGGACTTTGATCCACCCCAAACCCAATGTTTTGGGGATTTTTTTCCCCCCAGCCCCAGTTTTGGGTCGGATTTGGGGCTACCTCGTACATGAAGATGTCGCAGACGCGCGTGGCCACGGGCAGGGGGAAGGTGGTGAGGAACAGCGCGAGGAACCAGCCCAGATCCTGAGGGGTTTGGTTCCACCCCAGATTCTGAGGGATTTGGCCAAACCCAAACTCATTTTTGAAGGATTTGATGAAACCCAAACCCATTTTTGAGGAGTTTGATGCACCCCAAACCCATTTTTGAGGAGTTTGGTCAAACCCAAACCCATTTTTGAAGGATTTGGTGAAACCCAAACCCATTTTTGAAGAGTCTGATCCACCTCAAACCCATTCTTGAGGGACCTCATCAAACCAAACCCATTTTTGAGGTATTTGGTCAAACCAAACCCAGTTTTGAAGCATTTGACCCACCCCAAACTCATTCTTGAGGGATTTGGTCAAACCCAAATTAATTTTTGAGTGATTTGATCAAACCCAAACTCATTTTTGAGGGGTTTGATTCACCCCAAACCCGTTCCTGAGGAGTTTGATCCACCCCAAACTCATTCTTGAGGGACCTCATCAAACCAAATGCATTTTTGAAGGATTTGGTGAAACCCAACCCATTTTTCTGGACTTTGATCAACCCCAAACCCTTTTTTTTGGGGATTTTTGGCCCCGGATCCCCAGTTTTGGGCCAGTTTTGGGTCGGATTTGGGGTTACCTCATACATGAAGATGTCGCAGACGCGCGTGGCCACGGGCAGGGGGAAGGTGGTGAGGAAGAGCGTGAGGAACCAGCCCAGATCCTGAGGGGTTTGGTTCCACCCCAGATTCTGAGGGATTTGGCCAAACCCAAACCCATTTTTGAGGGATCTGATCCACCCCAAACTCCTTCCTGAGGAGTTGGATTCACCCCAAACCCACTCTTGAGGGACCTGGTCAAACCCAAACTTTGTTTTGAAGGATTTGTTCCCCCCCAAACCCATTTTTGAAGAGTTTGATCCACCTCAAACTCGTTCTTGAGGAATTTGATCCACCCCAAACCCATTTTTGAGGTATTTACTCAAACCCAACCCATTTTTGAGTGATTTGGTCAAACCCAAACCCATTTTTGAAGGATTTGGTGAAACCCAAACCCATTTTTGAAGAGTTTGATCCACCTCAAACCCATTCTTGAGGGACATCATCAAACCAAATGCATTTTTGAGGGATTTGGTCAAACCCAAACCCATTTTTCTGGACTTTGATCCACCCCAAACCCAATGTTTTGGGATTTTTTCCCCCCCAGCCCCAGTTTTGGGTCGGATTTGGGGCTACCTCGTACATGAAGATGTCGAAGACGCGCGTGGCCACGGGCAGGGGGAAGGTGGTGAGGAAGAGCGTGAGGAACCAGGACGAGGCGTACATGGAGGTGAGGAAGCTCTGCGAGCGGAAATGCACGTTCAGCTCCGGCAGCTGCTCCTGGGGATGGACAACGGAGGGGTTTGGGGGGAAAATGGGGTTTGGGGGGAAAAATGGGGGTTTGGGGTCAGGGAAAATGGGGTTTGGGGTCAGAGAAAAATGGGGGTTTGGGGGGAAAAATGGGGGTTTGGGTACAGGGAAAAATGGGGGTTTGGGGAGAAAAACAGGGGTTTGGGGTCAGAGAACAACGGGAATTCATGGTTGGACAAAAATGGGAATTTGGGATCTGGACATGGGGACAAAAGTGGGAATTTGGGGTCTGTCCCTGTCCCCTCCCTGTCCCCATCCTTGTCCCCTCTGTCCCCATCTCCATCCCTGTCCCTATCCCCATCCCCATCCCCTCTGTCCCCATCCTGTCCCCTTGCTGTCCCCTCCCCGTCGCCATCCCTGTCCCCATCCCTGTCCCCATCCCCATCCTTGTCCCCTCTGTCCCTGTCCCCATCCCTGGCCCTGTCCCTGTCCCCTCTGTCCCCTTGCTGTTCCCATCCCCATCCCTGTCCCCTCTGTCCCATCCCTGTCCCCATCCCTGTCCCCTCTGTCCCTGTCCCCATCCCTGTCCCCATCCCCATCCTTGTCCCCTCTGTCCCTGTCCCCCTCCCTGTCCCTGTCCCTGTCCCCTCTGTCCCCTTGCTGTTCCCATCCCCATCCCTGTCCCCTCTGTCCCATCCCTGTCCCCATCCCTGTCCCCTCTGTCCCTGTCCCCATCCCTGTCCCCATCCCTGTCCCCTTGCTGTTCCCATCCCCATCCCTGTCCCCATCCCTGTCCCCTTGCTGTTCCCATCCCCATCCCTGTCCCCATCCCTGTCCCCTTGCTGTCCCTGCCCCTGTCCGCTGTCCCCTGTCCCTGTCCCCATCCCCGTCCCTGTCTCTGTCCCCATCCTTGTCCCCTCTGTCCCTGTCCCTGTCCCCATCCCCATCCCTGTCCCCTTGCTGTCCCTGTCCCCATCCCTGTCCCCTCTGTCCCCATCCCCATCCCTGTCCCTGTCCCTGTCCCCATCCCCATCCCTGTCCCCTCTGTCCCCTCGCTGTCCCCATCCCCATCCCCGTCCCCTCTCTCCCCATCCCTGTCCCCTGTGTCCCCATCCCTGTCCCATCCCTGTCCCTGTCCCATCCCTGTCCCTGTCCCCATCCCTGTGCCCTCTGTCCCTGTCCCCTGGCCATCCCCTCTGTCCCCTCTGTCCCTGTCCCCTCTGTCCCCTGGCTGTCCCCTGGCCGTCCCCTCTGTCCCCTCTGTCCCCTCTGTCCCCTGGCCGTCCCCTCTGTCCCTGTCCCCTCTGTCCCCTGGCTGTCCCCTCTGTCCCCTGGCTGTCCCCTGGCCGTCCCCTCTGTCCCTGTCCCCTCTGTCCCCTCTGTCCCCTCTGTCCCCTCTGTCCCTGTCCCCTGGCTGTCCCCGTGCCGTCCCCGTGCGTGGCACCTGCAGCAGGAACTCGAACTGGTAGATGCAGAGCCCCAGCTCGGCCATGCTGGGCTTGAAGAGCTCTCGCAGCCGGTACTCCTGCATCAGGCGCACGAACACGCTGAACGCCTCCTCCTCCGGCATCTGCAGTGGCATTCCCAAAAACAACCGGGAATTCCCACCGGAATCCCTGGAATTCCCAGCAGAATCCCTGGAATTCCCAGCAAAAACCCCGAAATCCCAGCAAAATCCCAGCAAAAACCCCGAAATTCCCAGTAAAATCCACAAGATTCCCAGCAAAACCTCAGAATTCCCATCAAAGGCTGAACGCCTCCTCCTCCGGCATCTGCGGGAGATTCCCACAAAAACCCGGGAATTCCCGCCGGAATCCCTGGAATTCCCAGCAAAACCCCAAAATTTCCATCAAAATCCCCAAGATTCCCATCAAAACCTCAGAATTCCCATCAAAGGCTGAACGCCTCCTCCTCCGGCATCTGCGGGAGATTCCCACAGAAACCCGGGAATTCCCATCAGAATCCCTGGAATTCCCATCAGAATCCCTGGAATTCCCAGCAGAATCCCTGGAATTCCCAGCAAAAACCACAAAATTCCCATCAAAACCTCAGAATTCCCATCAAACCCTGAACGCCTCCTCCTCCGGCATCTGCGGGAGATTCCCACAAAAACCGGGAATTCCCATCAGAATCCCTGGAATTCCCAGCAGAATCCCTGGAATTCCCAGCAAAAACCACAAAATTCCCATCAAAACCTCAGAATTCCCATCAAACCCTGAACGCCTCCTCCTCCGGCATCTGCGGGGAGATTCCCAAAAAAAAAACGGGAATTTCCATCAGAATCCCTGGAATTCCCAGCAAAAACCCCGAAATTCCCAGCAAAATCCCTGGAATTCCCAGCAAAATCCCCAAGATTCCCATCAAAACCTCAGAATTCCCATCAAAGGCTGAACGCCTCCTCCTCCGGCATCTGCGGGGAGATTCCCAAAAAAACCCCGGGAATTTCCATCAGAATCCCTGGAATTCCCAGCAAAAACCCCAAAATTCCCAGCAAAAACCCCGGAATTCCCAGCAGAATCCCTGGAATTCCCAGCAAAAATCCCGAAATCCCCAGCAAAAACCACGGAATTTCCATCAAAATCCCTGAAATTCCCAGAAAAAACCCCGAAATTCCCATCAAAAACTCAGAATTCCCATGAAAGGCTGAACGCCTCCTCCTCCGGCATCTGCGGGAGATTCCCAAAACAAACCGGGAATTCTCATCGGAATCCCTGGAATTCCCACCAGAATCCCTGGAATTCCCAGCAAAATCCCCGAAATTCCCAGCAAAATCCACAAGATTCCCAGCAAAACCTCAGAATTCCCATCAAAGGCTGAACGCCTCCTCCTCCGGCATCTGCGGGGAGATTCCCAAAAAAACCCCGGGAATTTCCATCAGAATCCCCGGAATTCCCAGCAAAATCCCAGGAATTTCCAGTAAAAACCACGAAATTCCCATCAAAACCTCAGAATCCCCATCAAACCCTGAACGCCTCCTCCTCCGGCATCTGCGGGGAGATTCCCAAAAACACCCGGGAATTCCCATCAGAATTCCCAAAATTCCCAGCAAAACCCACGAAATTCCCATCAAAACCCTGGAATTCCCATCAGAATCCTGGAATTCCCAGCAAAAACCTCGAAATCCCCAGCAAAATCCCAGGAATTCCCATCAGAATCCCTGGAATTCCCAGCAAAATCCCCGTAATCCCCAGCAAAATCCCAGGAATTTCCAGTAAAAACCACGAAATTCCCATCAAAGCCTCAGAATTCCCACCAAACGCTGAACGCCTCCTCCTCCAGCATCTGGGGGGAGATTCCCAAAAACACCCGGGAATTCCCATCAGAATCCCTGGAATTCCCAGCAGAATCCCTGGAATTCCCAGCAAAATCCCTGGAATTCCCAGCAGAATCCCTGGAATTCCCATCAGAATCCCTGGAATTCCCAGCAGAATCCCTGGAATTCCCAGCAGAATCCCTGGAATTCCCAGCAAAAACCACAAAATTCCCATCAAAACCTCAGAATTCCCATCAAACCCTGAACGCCTCCTCCTCCGGCATCTGCGGGGAGATTCCCAAAAAAACCCGGGAATTTCCAGCAGAATCCCTGGAATTCCCAGCAAAAACCCCAAAATTCCCAGCAAAAACCCCGGAATTCCCAGCAGAATCCCTGGAATTCCCAGCAAAAATCCCGAAATTCCCAGCAAAAACCACGGAATTTCCATCAAAATCCCAGAAATTCCCAGAAAAAACCCCGAAATTCCCATCAAAAACTCAGAATTCCCATGAAAGGCTGAACGCCTCCTCCTCCGGCATCTGCGGGAGATTCCCAAAACAAACCGGGAATTCTCATCGGAATCCCTGGAATTCCCACCAGAATCCCTGGAATTCCAGCAAAATCCCCGAAATCCCCAGCAAAAACCCCAAAATCCCCAAGATTCCCAGCAAAACCACAGAATTCCCATCAAAGGCTGAACGCCTCCTCCTCCGGCATCTGCGGGAGATTCCCACAAAAACCCGGGAATTCCCATCGGAATCCCTGGAATTCCCAGCAAAATCCCCGAAATTCCCAGCAAAATCCCCAGGATTCCCAGCAAAACCTCAGAATTCCCATCAAAGGCTGAACGCCTCCTCCTCCAGCATCTTTTGGGGGAGATTCCCAAAAAAACCCCGGGAATTCCCATCGGAATCCCTGGAATTCCCAGCAGAATCCCTGGAATTCCCAGCAAAAACCCCGAAATTCCCATCAAAACCTCAGAATCCCCATCAAACCCTGAACGGCTCCTCCTCCGGCATCTGCGGGGAGATTCCCAAAAACACCCGGGAATTCCCATCAGAATTCCCAAAATTCCCAGCAAAACCCACGAAATTCCCATCAAAACCCCTGGAATTCCCATCAGAATCCCTGGAATTCCCAGCAAAAACCTCGAAATCCCCAGCAAAATCCCAGGAATTCCCATCAAAATCCCTGAAATTCCCAGAAAAAACCCCGAAATTCCCATCAAAACCTCAGAATTCCCATCAAAGGCTGAACGCCTCCTCCTCCGGCATCTGGGGGGAGATTCCCACAAAAAAACCCAGGAATTCCCATCAAACCTCTGAAATTCCCAGAAGTTTTAGGGAATTCTGAATTTCCCAGAATTCTGAGGTTCCCAGAAAAACCCCACAAATTCCCACAAAAGCCCCAGAAATTCCCAGGAAAAAAAAACCAAAAAAAAAAAAAAAAAAAAAACACCAAAAAAACCCCAGAATTCCAAAAAACCTCAGAAATTCCAAAAAAAACCCCCAGAAATTCCCAGGGGAAAAAAAAAGGAAAAAAAAAAACAGCAAAACAACAAAACAAAACAAAACAAAACAAAACAAAACAAACAAAAAAAAAAAAACAGAATTCCCAAAAAATGCCAGAAATGTCCAGAAAAAAACCCCCAGAAATTCCCAGGAAAAAAAATCCAGAATTCCCAAAAAAACCCCAGAAATTCCCAGAAAACCCCTCCCCAGAATTCCCAGAATAAAACCCCAGAAATTCCAAAATAACCCCCAGAAATTCCCAGAGGAAAAAAAAATCAGAATTCCCACAAAACCCCCAGAAATTCCAGAAAAAAACCCCCCAGAATTCCCAAAAAAACCCCAGAATTCCCAGAAAACCCCAGAATTCCCACAAAACCCCCAGAAATTCCAAGGAAAAAACCCCCCAGAATTCCCAAAAAAACCCCAGAATTCCCAGAAAACCCCAGAATTCCCAGAAAACCCCAGAATTCCCACAAACCCCCAGAAATTCCAAGGAAAAAACCCCCCGGAATTCCCAAAAAAACCCCAGAATTCCCAGAAAACCCCAGAATTCCCAAAAAACCCCCAGAAATTCCAAGGAAAAAACCCCCCGGAATTCCCAAAAAAAACCCAGAATTCCCAGAAACCCCAGAATTCCCACAAAACCCCCAGAAATTCCCAGAAAAAAAACCCCCAGAATTCCCAAAAAAACCCCAGAATTCCCAGAAAACCCCAGAATTCCCAAAAAACCCCCAGAAATTCCCAGAAAAAAAAACCCCAGAATTCCCAAAAAACCCCCCGGAATTCCCAGAAAACCCCAGAATTCCCAGAAAACCCCAGAATTCCCAAAAAACCCCCAGAAATTCCAAGGAAAAAAACCCCCCAGAATTCCCAAAAAACCCCCCGGAATTCCCAAAAAAACCCCAGAAAACCCCAGAATTCCCAGAAGCCCGGATGCCACAGAACCCCCAGGTGCCCGCCCTGTGCCCGCGGTGCCCGCGGTGCCCGCGGTGCCCACCTGCATGAGCAGCAGGCCCACGATGAAGGCGCTGCCCTGGCAGTAGCCGACCTCCCGATCCACCAGGGAGTAGGCCTGGAACGGACGGGCACACGCTGGGTCACCCCTGTGTGTGCCACCCCTGTGTGTGCCAGCCGTGTGTGTGCCAGCCGTGTGCCACCTGTGTGTGTCACCTGTGTGTGCCACCTGTGTGTCACCCCTGTGTGTGCCACCCGTGTGCCACCTGTGTGTGTCACCTGTGTGTGTCACCTGTGTGTCACATGTGTGTGTCACCTGTGCCACCTGTGTGTGTCACCTGTGTGTGTCACCCCTGTGCCACCCCTGTGTGTGCCACCCCTGTGCCACCTGTGCCACCTGTGTGTCACTGTGTGTCACCTGTGTCACCCCTGTGCCACCCCTGTGTGTGCCAGCCGTGTGCCACCTGTGTGTGCCACCTGTGTGTGCCACCCCTGTGCCACCTGTGTGTCACCTGTGTGTGTCACCTGTGTGTGTCACCTGTGTGTGCCAGCCGTGTGCCACCTGTGTGTGTCACCTGTGTGTGTCACCCCTGTGCCACCCCTGTGTGTGCCACCCGTGTGCCACCTGTGTGTGTCACCTGTGTGTGTCACTGCGTGTCACCTGTGTCACCTGTGTGTCACCTGTGTGTGTCACCTGTGTGTGTCACCTGTGTCACCCCTGTGCCACCCCTGTGTGTGCCAGCCGTGTGCCACCTGTGTGTCACCTGTGTGTGTCACCTGTGTGTGTTACATGTGTCACCCCTGTGCCACCCCTGTGTGTGCCAGCCGTGTGCCACCTGTGTGTGCCACCTGTGTGTGCCACCTGTGTGCCACCCCTGTGCCACCCCCGGGCCACCCCTGTGTGTGCCAGCCGTGTGCCACCTGTGTGTGTCACCTGTGTGTGCCACCCCTGTGCCACCCCTGTGTGTGCCACCTGTGTGTGCCACCCCTGTGCCACCTGTGTCACCTGTGTCACCTGTGTGCCACCCCTGTGTGTGCCACCCGTGTGCCACCTGTGTGTGTCACCTGTGTGTGTCACCTGTGTGTGCCACCCGTGTCACCCCTGTGCCACCTGTGTGTCACCTGTGTGTGCCACCTGTGCCACCCCTGTGTGTGCCAGCCGTGTGCCACCTGTGTGTGTCACCTGTGTGTGTCACCTGTGTGTCACCTGTGTGTCACCCCTGTGCCACCCCTGTGTGTGCCAGCCGTGTGCCACCTGTGTGTGTCACCTGTGTGTGTCACCTGTGCCACCCCCGGGCCACCCCTGTGTGTGCCACCCGTGTGCCACCTGTGTGTCACCTGTGTGTGTCACCTGTGTGTGTCACTGTGTGTCACCCCTGTGTGTGTCACCTGTGTCACCCCCGGGCCACCCCTGTGTGTGCCAGCCGTGTGCCACCTGTGTGTCACCTGTGTGTGTCACCTGTGTGTCACATGTGTGTGTCACCTGTGCCACCCCCGGGCCACCCCTGTGTGTGTCACTGTGTGTCACCTGTGTGTGTCACCTGTGTGTCACATGTGTCACCTGTGTGTCACCTGTGCCACCCCTGTGTCACCCCTGTGTGTGCCACCCGTGTGCCACGCCTGTGCCACCTGTGTGTGTCACTGTGTGTCACCCCTGTGTGTGTCACCTGTGCCACCCCCGGGCCACCCCTGTGTGTGCCAGCCGTGTGCCACCTGTGTGTGTCACCTGTGTGTGTCACCTGTGCCATCCCCGGGCCACCCCTGTGTGTCACCCCTGTGTGTCACCTGTGTCACCTGTGTGCCACCCCTGGGCCACCCCTGTGTGTGCCACCCGTGTGCCACCTGTGTGTCACCCGTGTGCCACCTCTGTGCCACCCGTGTCACCTGTGCCACCTGTGTGTCACCTCTGTGCCACCCATGTCACCAGTGTCACCTCTGGGCCACCCCCGGGCCACCCCTGTGTGTCACCTAGGTGTCACCCCTATGCCACCCCTGTGTCACCTGTGTGCCACCTGTGCCACCCCTGTGCCACCTGTGTCACCAGTGTCACCAGTGTCACCTGTGTACCACCCCTGTGCCGCCTGTGCTACCTGTGTGTCACCTGTGCCACCCCTGTGTGTCACCTGTGTGTCACCCCTGTGTGCCACCTGTGTCACCTGTCTGCCACCCCTGTGTCACCTGTGTGTCACCCCTGTGCCACCTCTGTGCCACCTGTGTGTCACCAGGGTCACCTGTGTGCCACCTCTGTGTCACCTGTGCCACCCGTGTCACCCCTGTGTCACCTGTGTCACCAGTGTCACCCCTGTGTCACCTGTGTCACCAGTGTCACCTGTGTGCCACCCCTGTGCCACCTGTGCCACCCCTGTGTCACATCTGTGCCACCTGTGTGTCACCTGTGCCACCCCTGTGCCACCCGTGTCACCCGTGTCACCAGTGTCACCTCAGTGCCACCTCTGCGTCACCTCTGTGCCACCCCAGTGTCCCCAGTGTCACCTCTGTGCCACCTCTGTGTCACCCGGGTCACCTGTGTGCCACCCCTGTGTCCCCAGTGTCACCTCTGTGCCACCTCTGTGTCACCCGGGTCACCTGTGTGCCACCCCTGTGTCCCCAGTGTCCCCACTGTCACCTCTGTGCCACCTCCTGTCCAACCTCCTGGCCCTGTCCCACCCCGGATCCATGTCCCCAGGTGTCCCCAGGTGTCCCCAGGTGTCCCCAGGTGTCCCCAGTGTCACCTTCATGACGTTGAAGAGCACCTCCTGGCCCTGTCCATGTCCCAGTGTCACCCCGGATCCATGTCCCCAGGTGTCCCCAGGTGTCCCCAGGTGTCCCCAGGTGTCCCCATGTCCCCAGGTGTGTCACCTTCATGACGTTGAAGAGCACCTCCTGGCCCTGTCCCACCCCGGATCCATGTCCCCAGGTGTCCCCAGGTGTCCCCAGGTGTCCCCATGTCCCCATGTCACCTTCATGACGTTGAAGGGCACCTCCTGGCCCTGTCCCAGTGCCACCCCTGACAATGTCCCCAGGTGTCCCCATGTCACCTTCATGACGTTGAAGAGCACCTCCTGGCCCAGTCCCACCCTGGATCCATGTCCCCATGTCCCCAGGTGTCCCCGGGTGTCCCCAGGTGTGTCACCTTCATGACGTTGAAGAGCACCTCCTGGCCCAGGCTGTCCCTGTCCCAGTGCCACCCCAGATCCGTGTCCCCATGTCCCCAGGTGTCCCCAGGTGTCCTCAGGTGTCCCCAAGCCCTGGCACTGTCCCCAGGTGTGTCACCTTCATGACGTTGAAGAGCACCTCCTGGCCCAGTGCCACCCCATATTCGTGTCCCCATGTCCCCAGGTGTCCCCAGGTGTCCCCAAGCCCTGGCAGTGTCCCCATGTCCCCAGTGTCACCTTCATGACAAAGAGCACCTCCTGGCCCAGGCTGTCCTGGCCCTGTCCCACCCCATATCCGTGTCCCCATGTCCCCAGGTGTCCCCAGGTGTCCCCAGGTGTCCCCATGTCACCTTCATGACGTTGAAGAGCACCTCCTGGCCCAGGCTGTCCCTGTCCTACCCCTGACAATGTCCCCAGGTGTCCCCATGTCCCCATGTCCCCCAGGTGTGTCACCTTCATGACGTTGAAGAGCACCTCCTGGCCCAGGCTGTCCCCGTCCCTGTGCCATCCTATATCCATGTCCCCAGGTGTCCCCATGTCCCCAGGTGTCCCCAGGTGTCCCCATGTCCCCAGGTGTCCCCAGGTGTCCCCAGGTGTCCCCAGTGTCACCTTCATGACGTTGAAGAGCACCTCCTGGCCCTGTCCCCCCCAGATCCATGTCCCCAGGTGTCCCCAGGTGTCCCCAAGCCCTGGCAGTGTCCCCAGGTGTCCCCATGTCCCCAGGTGTGTCACCTTCATGACGTTGAAGAGCACCTCCTGGCCCTGTCCCACCCCGGATCCATGTCCCCAGGTGTCCCCAGGTGTCCCCATGTCCCCATGTCACCTTCATGACGTTGAAGAGCACCTCCTGGCCCTGTCCCAGTGCCACCCCTGACAATGTCCCCGGGTGTCCCCAGGTGTGTCACCTTCATGACATTGAAGAGCACCTCCTGGCCCAGGCTGTCCCTGTCCCAGTGCCACCCCAGATCCGTGTCCCCATGTCCCCAGGTGTCCCCAGGTGTCCCCAGGTGTCCCCAAGCCCTGGCATTGTCCCCAGGTGTCCCCATGTCACCTTCATGACGTTGAAGAGCACCTCCTGGCCCTGTCCATGTCCCAGTGTCACCCCATATCTGTGTCCCCATGTCCCCAGATGTCCCCAGGTGTCCCCAGGTGTCCCCAGGTGTGTCACCTTCATGACGTTGAAGAGCACCTCCTGGCCCAGGCTGTCCCTGTCCCAGTGCCATCCTATATCCATGTCCCCAGGTGTCCCCAGGTGTGTCCCCATGTCCCCAGGTGTCCCCAGGTGTGTCACCTTCATGACGTTGAAGAGCACCTCCTGGCCCAGGCTGTCCCTGTCCCTGTCCTACCCCTGACAATGTCCCCAGGTGTCCCCATGTCCCCATGTCCCCATGTCCCCCAGGTGTGTCACCTTCATGACGTTGAAGAGCACCTCCTGGCCCAGGCTGTCCCTGTCCCAGTGCCACCCCATATCCATGTCCCCAGGTGTCCCCAGGTGTGTCACCTTCATGACGTTGAAGAGCACCTCCTGGCCCAGGCTGTCCTGGCCCCTGAAGAACTCGTGCTCGGGGTAGGTGCGGGCGATGTCGCGGCGGATCAGGCGCTCGCAGGGGGAGCTCATGCGCAGCAGCTCCGAGTACTGCGCCTTGAGCGGCAGCGAGGCCGCGCTGCACAGCAGCTGCCACACGATGGCGCGGAAGTGGTGCGGGATCCCCTTCCGGATCAGCTCCTAAATGGGACACAAAACCCTAAATGTGATCCTAAATAATGTATCAAACCCTAAATGTGACCCCAAACTCATCCTATTGACCCCAAACTCATCCCATTGACCCCAGATCTGCTGCTCAGGGCACAGCAGCTGCCACACGATGGCGCGGAAGTGGTGCGGGATCCCCTTCCGGATCAGCTCCTGAGGGACAGAAAAACCCTAAATGTGATCCTAAATAATGTATCAAACCCTAAATGTGACCCCAAACTCATCCTATTGACCCCAGATCTGCTGCTCAGGGCACAGCAGCTGCCACACGATGGCGCGGAAGTGGTGCGGGATCCCCTTCCGGATCAGCTCCTGAGGGACAGAAAAACCCTAAATGTGATCCTAAATGTGATATCAAACCCTAAATGTGACCCCAAACTCATCCTATTGACCCCAAACTCATCCCATTGACCCAGATCTGCTGCTCAGGGCACAGCAGCTGCCACACGATGGTGCGGAAGTGGTGCGGGATCCCCTTCCGGATCAGCTCCTGAGGGACAGAAACCCCAAATGTGACCCCAAACCCCAAATGTGATCCTAAATGGGACCCCAAAACCTAAATGTGACCCCAAAGTCACCCCATTGACCCCAACATGATCCCAATCTCACTGTCCCCAAAGCCATTGTCCCAGATCTGCTGCTCACACGATGGCACAGAAGAGGTGTGGGGTCCCCTTCCCTATCAGCGCCTGGGGACAGTGGGGACACTGGGGACAATGGGGACAATGGGACAGTGGGGACATTGGGACAGTGGGGACATTGGGGACAATGGGGACAATGGGGACAGTGGGGACAGTGGGGACATTGGGGACAATGGGGACAATGGGGACAGTGGGACAGTGGGACAGTGGGGACAGTGGGGACAGTGGGACAGTGGGACAGTGGGGACAATGGGGACAATGGGGACAGTGGGGACAATGGGGACAGTGGGGACAATGGGGACAATGGGGACAATGGGGACAATGGGACAATGGGGACAATGGGGACAATGGGGACAATGGGGACAATGGGGACAGTGGGGACAATGGGGACAATGGGACAATGGGGACAATGGGGACATGGGGACAATGGGGACAGTGGGGACAATGGGGACAATGGGGACAATGGGGACAATGGGACAATGGGGACAGTGGGGACAATGGGGACATTGGGACAGTGGGGACATTGGGGACAGTGGGGACAATGGGACAATGGGGACAAGTGGACAGTGGGACAATGGGGACAGTGGGGACAGTGGGGACAGTGGGGACAGTGGGACAATGGGGACAGTGGGGACAGTGGGGACAATGGGACAACGGGGTAATGGGGACATTGGGGACAGTGGGGACAATGGGGACATTGGGACATTGGGGACAGTGGGGACATTGGGGACAATGGGGACAGTGGGGACAGTGGGGACAGTGGGGACATTGGGGACAGTGGGGACAATGGGGACATTGGGGACAGTGGGGACAGTGGGGACAATGGGGACAATAGGACAATGGGGACAGTGGGGACATTGGGGACAGTGGGGACAGTGGGGACATTGGGGACAATGGGGACAGTGGGACAGTGGGGACAATGGGGACAGTGGGGACATTGGGGACAGTGGGGACAGTGGGACAGTGGGGACAGTGGGGACAGTGGGGACAATGGGACAATGGGGTAATGGGGACAATGGGACAGTGGGGACAGTGGGGACAATGGGGACAGTGGGGACAGTGGGGACAATGGGGACATTGGGGACAATGGGGACAGTGGGGACATTGGGGACAGTGGGGACAATGGGACAGTGGGGACAGTGGGACAGTGGGGACAGTGGGGACAGTGGGACAGTGGGACAGTGGGGACAGTGGGGACAGTGGGGACATTGGGACAGTGGGGACAGTGGGGACAGTGGGGACAGTGGGGACATTGGGACAGTGGGGACAGTGGGGACAGTGGGGACAGTGGGGACAATGGGGACAGTGGGACAGTGGGGACAGTGGGGACAGTGGGACAGTGGGGACAGTGGGGACAGTGGGACAGTGGGGTCAGGGTGACCCCAAACGTGGTCAGAACGTGGGGTGGTCAAAGCAGGATCCAAGCTGAGACCTCCTGCTGGAGAAATCCATCCCAAAACTGAACAAATTGGGCAATTCCATCCCAAAACTGAACAAATTGGACAAACCCATCCCAAAACTGAACAAATTGAGAAATCCATCCCAAATGGAACAAATTGGACAAATCCATCCAAAACTGAACAAATTGGAGAAACCCATCCCAAAACTGAACAAATTGGCAATTCCATCCCAAAACTGAACAAATTGGAGAAATCCATCCCAAAATGGAACAAATTGGAGACACCCAGCCCAAATGGAACAAATTGGAGAAACACAGCCCAAATGGAACAAATTGGACAATTCCAACCCAAAACTGAACAAATTTAACAAAACAATCCAAAATGGAACAAATTGGACAAATCCATCTCCAAAACTGAATTATTGGAGAAACCCATCCCAAAATGGAACAAATTGGAGAAATCCATCCCAAAATGGAACAAATTGGAGAAATCCATCCCAAAACTGAACAAATTGGACAATTCCATCCCAAAACTGAACAAATTGGAGAAATCCATCCCAAAATGGAACAAATTGGAGAAATCCATCCCAAAACTGAACAAATTGGACAAACCCATCCCAAAACTGAACAAATTGGACAAACCCACCCCAAAACCCAACAAATTGGACAAATCTATTCCAAAACTCATCCCAAAACCCAACCAACTGGACAAACCCACCCCAAAACCCAACAAACTGGACAACTCCACCCTGAAATGCAAGGAATCAGACAAACTCACCTCAAAATCAGGAATTGACAATTCCACCCCGAAATCCAAGGAATGGGACAAACTCACCTCAAAATCCAGGGAATTGGACAATTCCACCCCAAAACTCCTTGCGTCGGACAAACCCGCCCCAAAACCCAACCAACTGGACAAACCCATCCCAAAACACAACAAATTGGACAA
Source organism: Melospiza melodia melodia (assembly GCF_035770615.1). Taxonomy (NCBI): domain Eukaryota; kingdom Metazoa; phylum Chordata; class Aves; order Passeriformes; family Passerellidae; genus Melospiza; species Melospiza melodia. Next base: position 161,449 of record NW_026948534.1, read on the forward strand.
ACCAATCCCAAAACCCAACAAACTGGACAAACCCATCCAAAACACAACAAATTGGACAAACCAATCCCAAACCCAACAAACTGGACAAACCCATCCCAAAATCCAAGGAATTGGACAAATCTATTCCAAAACTCATCCAAAACCCAACAAACTGGCCAAACCCACCCAAAATCCAAGGAATTGGACAAATCTATTCCAAAACTCATCCCAAAACACAACAAACTGGACAAACCCACCCAAAACTCAACAAATTGGACAAACCCATCCCAAAACCCAACAAACTGGACAATTCCACCCCAAAACTCAACAAACTGGACAAACCCATCCCAAAACTGAACAAATTGGACAAACCACCCCAAAACCCAACAAATTGGACAAACCCACCCCAAAATCCAAGGAATTGGACAAATCTATTCCAAAACTCATCCCAAAACCCAACAAATTGGACAAATCTATTCCAAAACTCACTCATCCCAAAACCCAACAAACTGGACAAACCCATCCCAAAACACAATGAGCTGGACAAACCCACCCCAAAACCCAACAAACTGGACAAACCCACCCCAAAACCCAACAAATTGGACAAATCCATTCCAAAACTCATCCCAAAACACAACAAATTGGACAAAACCCATCCCAAAACACAACCAACTGGACAATTCCACCCCGAAATCCAAGGAATGGGACAAACTCACCTCAAAATCCAGGGAATTGGACAATTCCACCCCAAAACTCCTCGCGTTTGGACAAACGCGCCTCAAAACCCCAAGAATCGGCGAATTCCAGCCCAAAATCCCACCTTGAGCAGCTTCTCCTCTTCTTCCTCCACTCGTCCCACTCGTTGACGATGCGGCCCCAGAGGATCCAGGTGTCCTCCTCCAGGTGGCTCAGGTTGGACGAGGCCGACGAGCTGGAGACCAGCGAGGAGCCGCTGCCGCGCCGCGAGCCGTTCACCGAGCGCAGCGACTTGGAGTCGGCCTCCAGCAGCCTGGGGAGAGAGGAAATGGGCAGAAATTACCCAAAATGGGCACAGAATGGCACAGAATGGGCACAGAGGAGGTGGGAGTGACACAGACTGACCTGGAGAGAGGGACCCAAAACTGATTCAAAAATGACCCAAAAGGGACCCAAAATGTGCCAAAGGAGGTGGGAGTGACCCAAACCTGACCTGGAGAGAGGGACCCAAAACTGGGCACAAAATGGATCTAAACTGGGCACAAAATGGGCACAGAATGGGCAAGAGCAGGTGGGAGGGACACAAAACTGACCTGGAGAGAGGGACCCAAAAATGACCCAAAGGGACCCAAAATGTGCCCAGAGGAGGTGGGAGTGACCCAAACCTGACCTGGAGAGAGGGACCCAAAACTGGGCACAAAATGGGCACAAAATGGGCACAGAGAAGTGGGAGGGACACAAAACTGACCTGAGAGAGGGACCCAAAACTGATTCAAAAATGACCAAAAACTGACCCAAAATGCGCCCAGAGGAGCTGGGAGTGACCCAAATGTAACCTGGAGAGAGGGACCCAAAACTGGCACAAACTGGGCACAAAATGGATCTAAACTCACCCAAAATGGGCACAAAATGGGCACAGAGGAGGTGAGTGACACAAAACTGACCTGGAGAGAGGGACCCAAACTGGGCACAAACTGGGCACAAACTGGGCACAGAATGGGCACAAAATGGGCACAGAATGGGCACAGAATGGGCACAGAGCAGCTGGCAGGGGCACAAGGAGTGAGGAGCCGCTGCCGCCCCCAGAGCCGTTCACCGAGCGCAGCGACTTGGAGTCGGCCTCCAGCAGCCTGGGCAGGGAGAAACCGGGCAAAAATCACCA